>NC_089743.1:17308697-17488697 GCF_040412425.1 Macrobrachium rosenbergii | reverse complement strand
GAGCACTGGTCCTCACATCTAACTGGAATGCCTTTCACAATGAGATTTTGTTTTTAGTTAACTTCTTTAAAGGTAACTGTTTTCCACCCAGGCTAGTATATAGAAAGTTAAATCTATTACTTAATAAACATTTCTCTAAAAGACCTGGAGCCCTAACGGTACAAAAAATGAATTTCTTTGCAACCTTCCCATACATCAATGACTTAACCTTTCAAAAAGATTTACAAAAATTATCCACGAGCATTTCCCAGCCGTATCAGCCAAATTAATTCCCAAAAATCCTCTGAGTATTGGCTCTTTGTTTTAAAGTAAAGGATCAGCTGTGTCCTTACATGTCCTCTGGTGTCATCTATAAATACTTGCCCTAAATGTATTTCAGGGATTTACCAGTAGGCTTCTTAAGGTGCGCATTGGTTCACATCAGGTAGTTAGTTTCCGCACAGGTAGCAGAATCTCGAACTCAGAGCACTCCAATATCAGGAACCATTCAAAACAATGTAAAACTTACATTGAGAACAAGATTTTAGTGTCATCGGTCATACTGCCAACCCTCAAGATTCAACAATCCTAGAGTCGTTATTTATAAAACAACTTGTACCATCCTTAATATTCATACATCTGCTAGTCAGTTGTATTTAGCTTAACTTCTTGCTGTGGTGGTTTCCTTCCATTTAGTTCCTTACTGTCTCACCTCTAGGTTGGTTGTGTTTTTATTTTTATTTCATTCTTACTCTGTAATATTTTAAATGTATTCTAAGACTGCACTTATAATTGTTTTTTATCTTTTTCTTATGTACAGACCTGAGGATGTAACTCTGTAAATAATTACGAAACGTTGGCTATAAAATAAAAAAGACAGCCTAGTGATGTGTGGTTTTTCGTCTGTCTTCCTCAGATATATATATATATATATATATATATATATATATATATATATATATATATATATATATATATATATATATATATATATATATATATTTTGATGTATATGTTGACGTTTGTATAAAAATAATGTAACTCACTCACTCACTCCCTGACAGTGCTTGAGAACTGATTCTAGTCACACTTGAAGTAATCAGTAACGTTTTCTTTATTCGTTAAGTGACATTTCTTAGAATGAATAATTGCTGGACGCGTTTGTTACTGGCGATGGCGATAGAGTGAGTGATACTCCAGACATTCGCCTATTTACTGTATTGTTTATGATAATCAGTCACGGTGGATGTATTTTATATATTTTTTTATTCTTGCCCGGTTTTATTACCCCTTTTTAGTTTTTGTCATTCATGACTTTTTTTTTTTATCGAGGTATTTGTGTAATGACTTGTTAACTATCTTAGTGTACTATTTTACGGTTATTAGTATATATATATATATATATATATATATATATATATATATATATATATATATATATATATATATATATACATACATACAAACATACATACATACATATCAAACCGCAATAATTTTGATGGCATTCTTTAACAATACACAGATCAACTGAAAAGGAAATATTTAGTTTTTATACTTGTAAAAATAACCGTGAAACATGTGTGGAAGCGTAGACCCCCCTCTTTTTGCGGGGGCGGGGGGTTACTCAGTTTTGTTATATTACTGTTGAGTTGGAGTCACGGCAACCAGCACTCGCGTTTTGTCACCATTGTCAACGGGGCGTACCAACAGTAGGGCAATGATTGGATATTTGTTCATTCCTTTCCTTGGTGTATTTTTCGTTAAGTGGGTTATACCTTTTGGGTAAAATGATTTTATCGCGATTATTCCGCCACATCCTCTGAATTTAGCAGTAGATTTTGTGTTTTGACATTATTCTGTAAATTGGCGGCTGTTGGTTACCTTGCACAAGCTGTGAAAGCGCTGGCGCCAGGTTCTGAGTTTGCAACACCTTGAACCAGAAGGGAGAACACCGTCGTCGAGATCCAACGAGCGTGTGTTTGGGCGCCCAAACATCTGGCACCCATGACCACCCGTTGTTCAATGATTCCTGTAGTCTTGTAATTTGATTGTCATTCATCGAGCATTCCCCTTTCTCGAGCAGAAGGCGTCAGGAAACATCAACATGGCTTCTATACACCAGAAGATGTTGGTTATCACCAGCATTTGCCTTTGCCTTCTGGTAGCCTTTGGTAAGTAGTTTTCTCATTTGTGTTTTGTGGTCCTTATCAAACTATCATCCATATACCACTTCCTCTCTTGTTGTAAATAGTTTTTCTGGACTAAATGTGCCACTGAATTAAGTAGCAGTGTCTAAATTGGCCGAGCAGACACAATAACGCTCTTAAGTTTTGTGAGTTAGTTTTTGATCACTGTAAGCTGGATCAGGTTAGTTTCACAACGAATACACTTTACACGACAGGACTTAATCCCTATTTATAAAGCCGCAAGAACTAAAGGATAAACAACACAGCAGCTGCAAGATTCTAGCTGAGTGTTGGATTCACTTCCCTGGTTTGAATTTGGTTTCTGCATTGGACTCGCATTAAGTATTTTTTTAACCCTCGTATGGTTGTACCCAAAATCCGAGGCCTATAAATATACGTTTGAGTTATTTCTGACATAATCTTGGGTTGACCTCAGATTTTGGGTACAACCATCCATAAAAAAAAAAATTGGAGAGTCCCAAGCAGAAACCGAATTCAAACCAGGGAAGTGAATCCGATCACTTGCCAGACTCTTGCAGCTGCTGTGGTTTTATACTTTAGTTGTTACGGCTTAATTTTTAGGGATTAACTGCTGTAGTGTAAAGTTTATTCGTTGTGAAACACCTGATTTAGTTTACAGTCATCTAAAGCTAACTTATAAAACTTAGAGCATTATTATGTCTGAACGGACAATTTTACGCGCATGATTCTGTTGTGTAAGTAAATTTTACATTGAATTATATATATGTTCCTTTATTTAACAAAGGAACGTACTAGAATAGTTCTGTCCTATTCTCTTAATTTAGGAAAATCTTACAATTGGGGAGACTGATCGATTAAAGCCAAGAGTGGCCCGAGTTCGAGTCTCCGGCCAGCTAATGAAGAATTAGAGGAATTTTTTTCTGGTGATAGAAATTCATTTCTCGCTATAATGTGGTTCGGATTCCACAATAAGCTGTAGGCCCCGTTGCTAGGTAACCAATTGGTTCTTAGCCACGTAAAATAAGTCTAATCCTTCGGGCCAGCCCTAGGAGAGCCGTTAATCACCTCAGTGATCTGGTAAAACTAAGGTATACTTAACTTAAAGCCGAGAGTAGTCAGTCTTTTTTTTTCCCTGTAGCTTCTGTGTTGAATTAAGTGTGAGTTGTGTAGCTATAGCAAACTAAATGAAGCCTGCTTAATGCAAGAATATGATATGCTGTATTTAAGCTTATGATCAGACTTTGCGGTTGGTTTTTATCTGCGGTTCTTCATTTTGACATATTACGAAAATGATTACCCAAAACATCGTGCAGAAAGTTGAAATTTATGATGAAGATTTTAGTAGTAACTGATTTATTTTAGCAGATATTAACGAAAAAGAAGGTAAGAAGGGCGATGAAAAAATATCCAAAAATGCATTTTCTTTGTAGGCTTCCCGATCCCTTACATACCGTTCAAGTTGCAAACTAGAGTAATTTACATTTGATGTGTCCTACCATTACTTCTAAGAATTTGCAACGTCCTGCATTGCTTACGTCTCTTGAATATTCGTTCAGGAAGAGAAACTGACTTGATTTAGGTGACCTCCCCCGTTCAAATCTAACTTGTGAACGTCAACAGATAAAAGTATATCTTAGTTTAACCAGACCACTGAGCTGATTAACAGCTCTCCTAGGGCTGGCCCGAAGGATTAGATTTATTTTACGTGGCTAAGAACCAACTGGTTACCTAGCAACGGGACCTACAGCTTATTGTGGAATCCGAACCACATTATGAAGAGAAATGAATTTCTTTCACCAGAAATAAATTCCTCTAATTCTTCAATGGCCGGTCGGAGAGTCGAACGCTGGGCCAACAGCGTGCTAGCCGAGAGCTCTACCCACCCCTTCAATGAAGAACTACGTCAACGGATAAACTGAAAGAATTCTGTCCTTTTAATGTGATGCGGGGAAAACCAAATAAACCACTAAAAGACGACCGTAGTGGTTTTAAAGTATTTTTTTTTTTTAACTCTGCGCGTATTTACTTGTGTTGCATGCAACTTTGCACATCTTGCTACGAAGGCCCTTCCTTTCCAAAACCTCTTTTACTTCGAAAATTTTCCGCTTCACATGTCTTCCTCTCCTCCTTCCTCTTAACACCCCTGAATTTCAGCCTGTCTACACCAACTTGTTGCCCTCCAGTCTTTCCACATGACCAGATCATTCCGAAATACACATATCGTTCCTTCCACTTACGCTGACGCTTTTACCATTTCCATGTCTCTCCATACTTGATGCTCTTTTCAGTTCTTCATTGTGCAAACAGTCCGTCTCAACAGTTTCAATTTGGTTTTCTTTTATTTGCATTTAACACCCATACTTCAGTTTAATAAAGGGGAGTTGGCTCAGTAATCCCTTCATGTATTCTTTAGACACTCCAATCTCTTACCATTTTTATGCCCACACTAGTTTCTTTATTGCTTCACATATTCCGTGACGTGCTGCTTCTCTCATCCTAATATCATACGTTATAGTTACTCCCAAATACCTACAAGAGTCAACCACTTCCATTCCTCTATATACCGTGCATATTAAGGCATTTTTCCATCGATCCGGCCTCCATTTACCCTCATAACCTTACTCTTAGTCACTTTTATCATCACCTTTCTCCTCTTGCAAAGACTTTATTCATTTTCGCTTTACTATCTGCAATCAATTCTTTATCACTTCATCTATAAGATACTAAACAGCCAAGGAGACGTGACATATCCTTATTTCAGACAGTTTTACACCATGCTACTCACTTAGTATAGAAATATTAAAACTTTGCTTCCATCATAATAAGAAAAATTAATTTCTCACTTCTCATCTTTAACACTATACATTTACTATGGATCATATCATAAGCCTTTTCTGTAGGTCCGTGTATACCATATCCATTTTTTTTTATTAGCAAAGTCACATGGCTGTTATAATAACTCATTGATTCCCACTAGCGTGTAGGACGCGTTTTTCTTTTCTTTTTTTTTTTCGCCGTGGAAATTCAAGGTGTCGATTATAAGGTAAAGGCCAGATGTGCAAGTTGAATGTGTAGCCTGAGCTGCTCGTTTCGTGAATGATGATCACGATTGCTGTGGGCGTATAGATGACTATAACTCGACAGATAGGAGACCCTTGCTACAAAGTATGTTGCTTTGCCTTGAAGAACGCTCTCTCCATAACAGGCGATACCAAAAATTAAACACAAATGAATTCGAATACGTTTCATCAGTTTTTGTTAAAGTAAATTCCTTGTTTACAGTTGTTAGTAACTATTATATAAATTATCAATACAGGCAGATGTATTTTTTGTGTAAACTTAAGGGATTTTTATGTATGACTTACGTTTTAAACTGTAATCATTAGGAATCAGATATGAGTTGAGCGAACTCAGCGTTGCGTTCGCTATCGTCTGATATCGGTAAGTATGATCTAAGAGACAATATATAGTACTTCCCTGACGGTTTTGCTTGTCATGGCTGTCTAATCGTACAGGTTTTATGTATTACTTGCGAATTATACAACACTCTTCGATGTTTGTAAAACAACATTGACGCACCGGCAGTAGTGAGTACTCCCCGTAGGGGGTTAGTGCTGTCAGTGTACCTTCCGTGGTGCACTGTAGGCATTACTTAAAGGTTCTTTGCAGCGTCCCTTTGGTCCCTAGCTGCAACCCCGTTCATTCCTTTTGCTATATGTCCGTTCATATTTTCTTTCACCATACTTTCCACTCTTTCCTGTCAAATGTTTCAACATTATTTTCAGCGCTAATGACCCCACAGGTTACAGCACTTGGCTTGTGGCCTAAATTTTATATTCTAATAATGAGTACTGTACTATAGGATTGTATTTGAATTGGCATTGCAAAATATCTTCAGTGTATTCAGATTTATTCCGCTAGACATATACTGAGAGGGAGCGAGAGCGTTGTTGTTAAATTGGCCTAAGGCAGAAAGAGAAAGAAAGATATTGATTGATTGTCGACTAACAGACGTTCGGTGCGGCACAGATGCAAATTCAAGCAGCGCACTGTGTTTTGCACTTCGTATGGTTTGTCAAGTTTTCGCATAGCATACCACTGACCTAAAAAACTAGAAACTATAGTATCGGTAGTACAGTAAGGAAAGCCGTCTTAGGCTAGATAGACGGACAGGGTTTGTATGACTGCGCATGTTTCTCGTATCCCATACAACAATAACACCAATATCACTGCTCGTCTTCAAAGGACTGCATCAGTAATCTAGGCGTGTGAGGAAGAGAAGGAAAGAAAGATTGTTTAGAATGTCCGAGAGGCCTCTGTGGAAATTCTTTTGCGTTACTTCGTTTCTTAAGTTTTGTGTTGACTCTGTAGTGATGAATTTAAGGTATGCCATATCATGTAAATAACAATAAATGATGTAATATATTCAACTGGTGTTGAATTACAACGAGTTGTGTACTCGGACAGAAAGAAAGTTGGGGGGGGGCATATTTTGTGAAGGGCAGCTCCCTCCCTCCCTAACATGTTACGAATACAGTTTTTACTGTATCTTCTCCTATCATGGAAAGAATGATAAAGATGAGGGAAATGTGTAATGTTTTTAATGTTTTGCATATGTATGGGCTGCATCGTATATACCGGAAGTTACATATATATAAATATAATACACATACATTTACACACACACACGCACGTTTGTTCAAGACTTCGTTTTTCATAAAAGGATTGTCTCCAGAATGTTTCTCAGCAAATGTTTGGGAGTGAGGTTGTTAGCCCCATGTCCTCAACCCCAGCGCGACCCGGCTATCAAGAACAGAATTCCCTGCTCAGGTGAACGCAGGCCTCATGGCGCCCGGTGGGGTCGTTCCCGCCTGTTACAGAATCGACTTCCCACTGCCCTGTGGAAACGTCATACCCTATTTTTCCTTTGCATGAAATGGCGTTTTTTCAGTAAGTCTTCTTTTGATAGGTTGCTAGCCCCATGCCCTGCCCCTCTCATGCTCAGAGGACTTATGTAATGACGGCGTCTGGCCCCTCTCTGTGGTCACCCATCCAAGTACTAACCGGAGATAATATTGCTAAACTTCGCTGATAGAGAACATGCTCAATCGAACACACACACACACTATATATATATATATATATATATATATATATATATATATATATATATATATATATATATATATATGTGTGTGTGTGTGTGTGTGTGTGTGTGTGTGTGTGTGTGTGTGTGTGTGTGTGTGTACACATTTAATTGATTATTAAATTGTTTTTTCCGTTATCGATAGTTAATTCTGTATCATCACTGACTGCAAGCCCTGGACGGAAAAAAAACATTAAATGAGTATCCTAATTAGGAAGAGCAGAACGATACGGGCAAGATAAAGTAATGTTTTGGAGGGTTTGGTAAATTTCCTCGTATCGGGGAAACTTACTCAAAATTCAATGAGAAATGAGAACGGACTTCTGTATTAGTATCCATTCCCTATAATAAATGATTGGTCTGCCATATATAAATTCTCCCTGTTATCTTCTTTCGTGCCTTAATTCGTGTACTCTTTATCGGCTTTGTGAAGAATTCTGTGCAAGGGGGAAGTCTCGTCAGGGAGCACGGTAGCAGGATATCGTTGCAAAATCCTCTCGTGTATTTTCTGGGTATCTTTATGTTTCCGTTCAATCACTCCAGCAGTCTCTTTTCACTGCCTTAGGTGCTGAATGGCTGGGACGCCCCAGTGCTTGGCTTTCATGCATCAATTTCATGAATCATTCACGAAACTTTTTCAAAGGACAATTGTGTTATATACACAGTTCCTGAAATACATCCTTACGTGCGTCATTTAACACCTCAGCGGACTTCGGTATTTAAAGTATCCTTGTCACGTGGCTGGCGTTGCTATAGCTCTTAATGTAAACTTTGCCTTCGTTTGTTTTAAACTTGAAACGTATCTATTCATTGCGTGTCGGATTTAATGGAGCGGTCGTGTGCCTTGCTTCGGGGTTTTAGAGCTGAATTACAAAGAAAGAATTCCAGTTACTATTATTATTTTTCCATTTGCTTTTCGTCGATTTTATATGTGATTTCTGTAGGCTAGGTTATATATATATATATATATATATATATATATATATATATATATATATATATATATATATATATATATATATATATATATATATATATATATATATATGTGTATGTGTGTGTGTGTGTGTGTGTGTGTGTGTGTGTGTGTGTGTGTGTTCCAACATAACTCTGAAATGCATTGAGCAATTTCAACCAGACATGGTATACATATGACTTACTACCTGGGAAAGAATACTGTAGGGGTAAAACATCACTGGCACCGAAGGGGGTGACGTGAAAATAACCGAAAATGACAGATATTAGTGTCTAGTCCATAGTTTACAAGGTTGCTTAGATGAATGGTGACACTCCTGATGCCCTTTGAGTCCAAGTTCAGCCCCAATAGGAGAGGGGGGGGGCCGCGTGTGAGAATGGGAGAAAAATAAAATGTCCACATAACAGATAGTGTCTAACCCATAGTTTTTGAGGTCACTGAGATGAGTAGTAAATCTCCCGATGCTCTTTAAGTCCAAGATTAGCCCCAATAGGAATGTGGGTGAGAATGGGTGAAATATAAAATGTAAAAAATGCTGGGCAGTGTAATTGAAGCAACCATCTTAACAGGAAAGGGAGAGAGTAGAGTAGAGGGGTGTTAGAGAGGAGAATGAGGGAAAGAGAGAGAGAGAGAGTGTGTATCGGTTGTCATTCAGAGTTTTCCCGGGCAGTGCTAGGTTGGTCAGCTAATATATATATATATAAATGTGTGTGTATTCTGTCTGTCTGTCTTTGGGGGTAAAAGAGAGTCATCATCACTCCGCTATCAAGGATAAACCGAGTGGAGATAGCTTTGACAACATCATCAGTTCATATTACATAGATGAGCTCCGCTGCAGCACCTTACCCCCCCTCCCTCCCCCCTTCCCCATTTATACATACACATGCACCAAAATCTTGTACGTAATTCATGCTTGCCGGTTACGAAGACCCTTCTTCTCCAACGTTTCTTTCCCTCCACATAGCCCGCTCGTCCTTTGTCTTCCTGTTTCCTTCTAGAATTGATGAATCATACGCACGGTACACCAACCATTCATTTATTCCACATGATGAACTCGTATCAAAGCATAGTGATCCATCTTTTCACCTTTTGTACTACGTCTTTGAATCCATAAGTTTGTCTGTCAGCTTTCTTACCCTATATGTTGACCAAATATTTCGTCACAGAATCTTCTAACATTATATATCCGTTTTGATTCAACGTCCACAGTTCACTTCCATGAAAGGAATTAGCTAAGCAGTTCCTTCTCGCTCTTCCACGATTTATTCCAACTCTTTTGTAGGGATCCTGCTTCGTCTCTTCTTTCACCGAATTTCAGACTCCTTTGCTCGCTGTTTTTGCCATTACCAGCTCTCAGAAACTTAAATAAACTTACATTTTCCTAATAGCCATTCCTCCATCTTCTCGAGTTCCATTTACCCAATAATTTATGTTCTACGTTGATATAATTTATTGTTTAAGAGCACTGTCAAATCCTTTATAACAGCCTTGACATTTCCTGCCTTTGTCAGACTTCTCTTATTACTCTGCCTAAAGAAATATTGGACAGTTTCATCTTATACCAGCTGTTACAACACACAAGCCTCACTTTCATCATAGACTTGCATTGCTATCAACATCCCTGTACACGGTACATCGTTCACACTTCGTATCATGTTTATCAGTTCAGTCTAAGATTTCCCGATTTGAACATATACCTCACTCACCTTTCGCTCATGACCCGAATTTCTCGCACAGTTGTTTCCTATAAAACTTGATCTAGAGAATAACACAGTCTCCTCTGTGTCTAAATTACACTAATCTAACCCTTATCAATCCATATCTTTCATTCTCAGTCGAAAAACTGTTGCTCAATTTCCCGAGTGTACCCAGGAATCTCGTGGCTATAATTCTTCCAGTCGCCTCTATTCCGCTGCCTTGATGCGTCAGAGCAATTATTCCTCTCATCCATTCTCTTTGAATCTTTCTGTTTTACCCATTCTAGTCTGTCACTCACTTTTTCACAGGTAGTACCTTATCGTGGTGTCTCGCCTGTAACCTCATCAACTCCTGGCGCCGTCCCATTCTTCCGCCTCGAAATCTTTCCTTAGAACGTCAGCATTCTTAAATGTAGATTAATACCTACCGCCTTTGAATTATTGAGTACTCCCCCAGTTTACAAAGTGGGCATTTCCTGCGCACACATATGGGCGTTTGTTAATTTTGTTGAAACTGTCGCTATTTTGCATCTCAGCAATTATGATATCTTCACATCTGTCGCAACCCAAGGGTAGAAAAAAATTGTTTCACTATAAATATGCAAATAATAATGATGACGCCAGTGGTCATAGAGATGAAGTGTATTGAGTCATATGTTAGTCATGCATACAAACTTATCGATATCTTGTGATCAGGAGAGTCAGTTACGTAGCGGGAAACCAAGTCATTTGGAGCCATATTTGAAAACGTTTCACTTCCGCACACCTTGGGCGCGTCATTTCATGAAAAAGAAAATTCTCCCCACTTTTTTTACTTGACGCCATTTTACCCAAATAAATGGCTTACTCCACACGAAGTTTTCTCTAGAGACCAATATTTGAGTCACAGCATTCCGTTACTTCAGCCTAACTTTATTTTAGTGTAAGTGTCTCTCCCTTTTAGCTAGACATAATCATATTTTTTAATCTGTACTACTAGTAGTACGATATTTTATATGTTTTAAATTGGGAGTGCGCATTTATATTTATACTACGTCCTCATTCTAATTTTCCATATAAACGGTAAAATTCCCATACTTATGAATGGCCAGATTAACATAGCATGAACAATGAAAAGGTAGAAATTAAAAAAAAACTTCCAATTGAAATGCGACGAGCAGTGCGCGTAGATTGGTGACAAAATCGATGACCGAACACTGCTGTGGATACTGGAGGCGGGATTTCTGAGCATTCAAGGTCATTATTGAATCACAACAGTTCGTGTCTGCTTACAGAATATACTTTATCGAAGGCGTTCAGTGCCATTTGGCCAAAAGAAGTATAATTTATGGATGTGTCAGTTTTTGTAAAGAATTAGTATATAACTATTGTCTTGATCTATAGATAGGCCATTCATATAAGTTTTTTCTTCTACATAATTTTTAGAAATGTTTTCCTTGCACTTGTTTTGTTAGGTGATTTTCTCCTTGCAAAGTTCACGTGCATTCGAAGGACCCCTTGATGGCATATGACCAGTTTAATGTAAAAGAATGTGTCATTCACTTCGTTTTTTTTTTTTTTTTTTTTTTTTTGGCGACCGCCACCAGAATGGATTGTGGTGCTTAGTGAGCCAAGACTTGTCTTTATTCCTGCAGTTATTTTCCGAATTGGCCAACAGTTTGCAATCAGTCATTTTCCAGAAAGGATCCGATAATCAGCCTTTGTTTTTTAATAACTGCATCCTGTTATATTTAAACCTATATGGAACCTGAAGCAGTCCTTGAAATTTGTGTTATACCAGTATGGGATATTGGCCCGTAAGGCCGACATCGGCTTTTAGTGTTTTTTATTTTCTAAATGAACTTTTGGGCTCACGTGAGTTGTTACCATTCCTTGGTATGTGTGGTCCTCTATTTTTCTCCCTTTCTAACAAAGGAAACTTACATTATTTTTTTCCATATTGAAATCAGAACATTGCTGCCAGTTCTTAACGGGATACCTTTAAATGCATTCCTTAAATTTTTAATAAAAGGGTAAATACCTAAGGTATGCACACAACGCACGCAGCGAGACCACAGCTACGCACGTTCAGTATGTGTTTGCTCGGTTGCCGGGCGACCTGACCTAGTCAGTGTGTGAAACAAAAATGAAGCAATCTCGTACGCGCTAACAATAATCATCACGCGACCCCCTTGGAACGGAAGCCATAACACAGCTTTCCCCTTTAACACGGTAGCTCCTTAATGCGTACCCCCAGTTTTCGGGGATTAAAACTCATTATGTAGTCCCTCAAATGCTAAGTCCTTGGGAACGTGTAATGGTGTAACTTGAGGGTAAACATAATTGCTAATAAAATCCTGTTTATACAGTCACACACACACACACACACACACACACATATATATATATATATATATATATATATATATATATATATATATATATGTGTGTGTGTGTGTGTGTGTGTGTGTGTGTGTGTGTGTGTGTGCGTGCGTGTGTGTGTGAAATGTTAAGAGAGAGTGCACAGATATGGTGATTTAGGCATAGGAAAAATCTAAGCAACAATTTATGTGTTCCAATTGTGTGTGACTTTTCAAATGTTATATATATAGTGCACAGATATATATATGATTTATATATATATATAAAAATATATAGCAATAATTTATGTGTTATATTGTCATCAGTGACTTTTCAAATAGCATATATATATATATATATATATATATATATATATATATATATATATATATATATATAATATAGATGCAACAGAATATATATATATATACATATATATATATATATATATATGCAACAGAAGAATTCCGTGGAAAGTGGAGTCGAATAAGGAATAGGTAGACCAGCACTTGAGGAAACATTCTTTATTGCGACTAGTTAAGAGAGTATGAGTCGCTATCATTATTGTCCTGAGAACACGAGTTGCTGGTGTTATTGCCTAGAGAACACAAGTCCCAGAGCAGTGTTATTTGTCCTGGATTGACTGGAGAACAAGAGTTGGCATTATTGTACTTTGATAACAATTCGCTGGTGTTACTACATGGGTAACACGAATGGCTAGTGTTATTATCCCAGAGACACAAGTTGGCGTTATTGTACTGGGAACACGAGTCACTGGCATTATTTACCGGGGAACATGAGTTGCTGGCGCTATTTACCTGGGAACACAAGTCGCTGGCATTTATTTACTTGGGAACATGAGTCGCTGGCGTTATTTACCTGGAAACACAAGTCGCTGGCGTTATTTACCTGGGAACATGAGTTGCTGGTGTCATTGCTCAAGAAATAGGAGTCATTGGCGTTATTGTGCTAGGAACACGAGTTGCTGGCATTACTGCCCTGAGAACGCAAGTCACTAGTGTTATTGCCCTGGGAACAATAGTTCATGGTGTTATTGACCTGAGAACATGAATCAGTACCGCTATTGCCCTGGGAACACAAGTCCCTGGTATTATTGACCTGAGAACACGAGTCACTGTCGTTATTGCCTTGAGAACAAGAGTCACTGCTGTTATTGGCCTGAGATCACGAGTCGCAGGCATTATTGCCCTGGGAACACAATCTCTGGCATTATTGCGCTGAGAGCAAGAGTTGCTAGGATTATTGCTCTAGGAATGTGAGTTGCTGGCTTTACTGCCCTGAGAAAACAAGTCGCTGGTGATATTGCCATGAGAACACAAGTTGCTGGTGTTATTGCACTGAGTTTTGAGTCACTGGCATTTTTGTGCTGGGAACACAAGTAGCTGCCATTATTGCTTGGCAGACATAAGTTGCTGCCATTACTGCCCTGTGAAGGTGAGTCACTGGTGTTATTGCTGTGAGAACACCAGTTGCTATTGTTATTACTCTGAGAACACGAGTCACTGGCATTATTGCCCAGAGAACACAAGTCGCTGGCTTTATTGCACTGGTAACACGAGTCGCTGGATTTATTGTGCTGGGAACATGAGTCACTGGTGTTATTGCTCTGAGAAAACTACTGGTGTTATTGTCCTGAGAAAACAAGTCGCTGCTGTTATTGTATTGAGAACATATGTCGCCGGCATTATTGCCCTGAGAACATGAGTCACGGGTGTTATTGCCCTGGAAACATGAAACACTGGCCTTGAGAACAGGCATTGCTGGCATTATTGCCCTGTGAACATGAGTCACTAGCATTATTGGTGTGAGAACACAAGTTGCTGGCATAATTGCCCCAAGAACACAAGTTGCTGCTGGTATTGCCCTTGGATCACAAATCGCTTGCCTTATTGCCCATAGAACAAGAGTCCCTGGCATTATTTCCCCTGAAAACATGAATCATTGGCATTATTGCCGTGGGAAAATGAGTTTCTGGCGTTGTTGTTATGGGAACATGAGTCGCTGAAGTTATTGCCCTGGGAACATGAGTTGCAGGCAATATTGCACTGGTAACACGAGTCGCTGGCTTTGTTGCGCTGGAAACACTAGTCGCTGGCATTAGTGTCCTGAGAAATTAGTCGCTGGTGTAATTGCCCAGAGAAAATGAGTCACTGTTGTTCTTGTCCTGAGAACATATTTTGCCACCGTTGTTACCCTGATAACATGAGTCACTGGTGTTATTGCCCTGGGAACACGAGTCACTAGCATTATTGCTGTGAGAGCAAAAGTTGCTGGTGTTATTGCCCCAAGAACACGAGTTGCTGCCATTATTGCCCGTGGAACACAAATTGCTGGCCTTATTGCCCAGAGACCAAGAGTCACTAGCATTATTGCCCTAAGAACACTAAGTCCCTGGCCTTATTTCATTGAAAACATGAATCGGTGGCATTATTGCCATGGAAAAACAAGTTGCTGACATTATGGCTGGGGAAACATGAGTCACTGGAGTTATTGCCCTGAGAACTTGGGTCTCTGGCGGTATTGCCCTGGGAACACAAGTCACTGGAGTTATTGCAACGGTAAAACAGGCCACTTGTGTTATTGCCCAGTCGTTGGTATTAATGTGCTGGGAACATGAGTTGCTGGCACTATTGCACTGGGAAAATGAGTCGCTGGTGTTACTTTGCTAGGAATACGAGCTGCTGTCATTATTGCAATAGTAACTCGATTCACTAGCGTTATTGCACAGAGAAAACGAGCCACAGGCATTAATGCCTTGAGAAAACGAGTCTCTGCCAATTCCGCTGGGAACATGAGTTGCTGGCATTACTGCCCTGAAAACATGAGCCCCTGTGATGTTTTGGCCCTGGGAACACGAGTCACTAGGATTTTTGTCTTGAGAGCAAGAGTTGCTGATGCTTTTGCCATGAGAACTCAAGTTGCTGGCCTTAGTGCCATGACAACATGAGTTGCTGGTGTTATTGCCCTGAGAACACAAGTTGCTGGCATTATTACTCTGAGAACATGAGTTGCTGGAATTATAGCCCTGGGAAGACAAGCCACTGGCATTATTTCCCCAGGAAGACGAGTTCCTGGCATTGTTGCCCTGGGAACATGCTGCTGGTGATATTGCCCTGACAACATGAATTGCTAGCATTATTGTCTTGAGAACATGAATCCTTGGCATTATTGTCCTGAGAACACGAGTTGCTGGTGTTATTACCCAGAAAACACGAGTTGCTTGTGTTATTGACCAGATAACGAGAGTCTTTGGCATTATTGTACTGGGATAATGAGTCGCTGGCATTACTGCAGTGGTAACAAAAGTCACTGATGTTATTGCTCAGAGAACACAAGTCCGTGTTATTTTGCTGGGAATACGAGTTTCTGGCATTAATGCCCGTTGAACAGTGGTGAATGGTGTTATTGGCCTGGGAACACAAGTTGCTGGCATTATTGCCCTGAAAAAAAACATTGCTGGTGTTATTGTCTTGTGAACATGAGTCATTGGCGATACTGTGCTGGGAACACAAGTGGCTGGCGTTATTGGCCAGAGAACACTTGTCGCTAGTGTTATTGCCCAGAGAACACAAGTCCCTGGTATTATTGACCTGATAACATGGGTCAGTAGTTCTATTGCCTTGGTAACACAAGTCCCTGATATTATTGCCTGAGAACAAGAGTCGCAGACGTTATCGCCCTGAGAACAAGAGTCGCTGTTGTTATTGCCATGAGAACACAAGCTCTGGCATTAATGCTCTGAAAAAAAGTCACTGGTGGTGTTGTCCTGAGAACGTGGGTTGCTGATGTTATTGCCCCGAGTTTTGAGTCAGTGGCCTTATTGTGCTGGGAACACAAGTAGCAGCCATTATTGCCCTGAGAACACAGTCTCTGGCATTAATGCTCTGGGAAAACAAGTCACTGGTGTTGTTGTCCTGAGAACACGAGTCACTGGCATTATTGCCTTGGGAACACGATTTGCAGGTGTTACTGCTAAGAACACGAGTTGCTGATGTTATTGCCCCAAGTTTTGAGTCAATGGTGTTATTGTGGTGGGAACACAAGTAGCTGCCATTATTGCCCTGGGAACAGGAGTCACTGGTGTTATTGCTCTGAGAACACTACAGTAGTTGCTGATGTTACTGCCCTGAGAACATGAGTCGCTGCCATTATTGCCCAGAGAACATTAGTCGCTGGCATTATTGCCCAGAGAACATGAATTGCTGGCATAATTGCTCAGAGAACGTGAGTCGCTGGCTTTATTGCCCAGAGAACATGAGTCGCTGGCATTATTGCCAAGAGAACACAAGTTGCTGGCATTATTGCTCAGAGAACAAGAGTCACTGGCTTTATTGTGAAGGTAACATGAGTCACTGGCGTTATTGCTCTGAGAAAACGAGGTACTGGTGTTATTGTCCTGAGAAAACAAGTCACTTATGTTATTGTCCTGAGAACATATCACCAGCGTTGTTGCCCTGAGAACATGAGTTATTGGCGTTATTGGCCTGTGAACACAAAATGCTGGCATTGATGCCATGAGAACAAGAGTCGCTGGCATTATTGCCCTGTGGTCACAAGTCACTAGCATTATTGCCCTGTGAACACAAGTTGCTGTATTGCCCCAAGAACACAAGTTGCTGCCGTTATTGCCCTGAGAACACAAGTTCCTGGTGTTATTTCCCAGAAAACATGAATCGCTGGCATTATTGACAAGGGAAAACTAGTTTGCATCATTATTGCTCTGGGAACATGAATCGCTGGAGTTATTCCCCTGGGAACATGAGTTGCTGGCGTTGTTGCACTGAGAACACGAGTTGCTGGCAATATTGCCCAGAGAACACAAGTCCCTTGTGCTATTGCCCTGAGAACATGAGTCGCTGGCGTTATTACCCAGAAAACATGTCGCTGACGTTATTGCCCTGGGAACACAAATCGCTGGTGTTATTGCTTTGGGAGAAGGACCTGTTGTTATTGCCCGGAGAACATGAGTTTTTGGCGTTATCATGCTGGGAACATGAGTGTCCGGCATTATTGCCATGGGAACATCACTCGCTAGCGTTATTGTGTTGGGAATATGAGCTGCTGGCATTATTGCACTGTGAACATGAGCTGCTGGGGTTATTGCCCTGGGAACATGAGTCATTAGTGTTATTGCCGAGAAAACGAGCCTCTGGGGTTATTGCCCTGAGAAAACGAACTGCTGGTATTATTGCCCAGAGAATGCAAGTCACTGGTATTATTGCCTTGGGAACATGAGTCACTGGTGTTATTGCCCTGAGAACATGAGTTACTGCCGTTATTGCTGGGAGAAAATGATTTGCTGGTATTATTTCCCTGAGAACATGAGTCATTGGTGTTATTGCCTTGAAAATACGAACCACTGGCATTATTGCCCAGAGAAGAAGAGTCACTGGCATTATTGCTCAGAGAACACGAGTTGCTGGCATTATTGCTCAGAGAACATGAGTCGTTGGCTTTATTGTACTGGTAACAAGAGTTGCTGCCTTTATTGCGCTGGGAACACGAGTCGCTGGTGTTATTGTCCTGAGAAAATGAGTCACTGGCGTTATTGTCCTGAGAAAATGAGTCGCTGGCGTTATTGTCCTGAGAAAATGAGTTACTGGCATTATTACCATGGGAAAATGAGTCGCTGTTGCTATTCTCATGAGAACATATGTCGCTGGCATTATTGCCCTGAGAACATGAGTCACTGGCGTTATTGCCTTGGGAACACAAAACGTGGTCATTAACGCCTTGAGATCAAGAGTCACTGGCATTATTGCCCCAAGAACTCAAGTTGCTGCCGATATTGCCTTTGGAACAAAAGTTGCTAGCCTTACTGCCCAGAGAACATAAGTTGCAGGCATTGTCTCCCTGAAGACATGAATCGCTGGCATTATTGTCATGGGAAAATGAGTTACTGGCATTATTACTCTGGGAACACAAGTCGCTGAAGTTATTGCCCTGGGAATATGAGTTGCTGGTGTTATTGTGGTGGGAACATGAGTTGTTAGCATTATTGCCCTGAGAACATGAGTCGCTGGCATTATTGCCCAGAAAACACAAGTTGCTGGTGTTATTGCTTTGGGGAAACGAACCACTAGTGTTTGTGCCTAGAGAACATGAGTCGGAGGTATTGTGCTAGGAACATGAGTCACTGGCATTATTGCCCTGGGAACATAAGTCACTAGCATTATTGCCCTGAGAAAATGAGCCACTGGCATTTTTACCCTGAGAATACGAGGTGCTGGCTTTATTGCCCTGGGAACAAAAGTCACTGGTGCTGTTGGCCCGGGAATGTGAGTTTCTGGCATTATTGCCAGGAAAAAATTAGTTGCTGGCATTATTGCCCTGAGAAAATGAGTTGCTGGCATTATTGCTGTGAGAACATGAGCCATCAGCATTTTTACCCTTAGAACACAAGTCACTGGGAGTATTGCCCTGAGAACACAAATCACTGGTGTTATTGCCCTGGGAACACAATTCGCTGGTGTGTTGCTCTTAGAACAAGAATCGCTGGTGTTATTGCCCTGAGAACAAAAGTCACTGTTGTTATTGCCCTGAGAACAAGAGTTGCTGGTATTACTGCCCTGAGAACAAGAGTTGCTGGCATTATTGCCCTGAGAACAAGAGTCCCAAGCATTATTGCCCTGAGAACTAAAGTCACTGGTGTTATTGCCCTGAGAACATGAGTCACTGGTGGTATTGCCCTGAGAACACGAGTCACTGGCATTATTGCCCTGGGAACATGAGTCACTGGCATTACTGTCCTGGGAGCATGAGCCGCTGTCGTTGTTGATCTTTGAACGAGGCTCCGGGAGTGTCACTATTCATCTTAGCGACCTCGAGAACTATGGATTAGACACTAGTATCTGTTTTTTAGGTTATTTTTACATGTCACTCCCTTCCCACACCCCACCCCCTTTAGTGCCAGTGATGTCTTACCCTGACAGTGTACTTTTCCAGATAGTAAGTCATATGTGTACAAAGTATGGTTGAAATTGCTCAATGCATTTCAGGGTTATTCTGGAACATACACTTACATATATACATACACCCATACATCCATTTTTATATAAGATATATAATGTATAAGAATACTGTTACTTCTGACAACTTCAGTAAACTTATTTTTAAATGCAAGCAATAGCGTGCCTCGCATAGTCATTGGTAGCCATGGTGGGCGGCAAAGAGGGAATCTGTATTATAAACGGAAAAATCTGCAGTGACCCTATATCCCGGAAATAGAAGTCTGAGAGTATTGTCTTAAAATGATTATCTCTCTCTCTCTCTCTCTCTCTCTCTCTCTCTCTCTCTCTCTCTCTCTCTCTCTCTCTCTCTCTCTCTCTCTCATTGTAGCCTATTTATTTGAGACATATTTGAATCTTAACTTTTACGTGTACTATATATTGCTTAATAACTTGGTTTTACAGGAAACGGTACCACGAACTCAACTTCAACTCCAACTTCAAACACAACGTCAACGAACACAACGTCAACGAACTCAACGTCATCGAACACAACGTCAACGAACACAACGTCAACGAACACAACGTCAACGAACACAACGTCAACGAACACAACGTCAACGAACACGACTAAGTCAAACACAACATCCACGAACACAACTTCATCCAACACAACTTCTACAAATAGTACAGGTATGTAGATTATTTTGCTGTTGTATTATAAGTTCCTTAAACGAGGTACATTCGTTTTCATCAAGTTTAACGTCTAGAAATTCAGCACCTGCTTGAAGATTAATTCCCACAGAAGTGTGTTTACAAGATGTAAACAAATCAGTTTTCTTGGTAGGCAGCATTTCCAGCGTCTTTAGCCCTTGAAAATGGCAGCTGAGGAGCTACGGTTGACGTACGCGAGGAAGCAGCGTGCAATAAACCCCTGTGACGAGCTCTGATCTTCAGATGCCATATAAGCAGTTGTAAACTACCAATTTGGTTGAAACGTTGCCCTTACCTAAACTTTTAATAATCCGAGCAGAAACTGTTATTTAGGGATCTTCCTGTAACATTAGTCAATTTTCATGGTATTGTTTCAGTAGTAAGAGATTTTAATGGTCATTGTCCTATAAAACTGCAGTTGGAAATCGTTTGATCATGCTGTCACACAAACTGGACTGCTCAGGAGCAATAAGTGAGTTGTTGTCTAAATGAACCGAGTACTTTTCTCAGCTCGTAGTCCGCCTCTTAATAGGTCGTTTGCTTTTCCCCAAAAGGGATTCACTATACAAAAATCGAATTAACAAGAAATCTCTAGCGGTTTGTATATACACTTTAAATATATAACAAATCGGGAAATGAGAAAACAGTGAAACACTTGAAATTAAGTCCTCTAATACATTTGCTCTACATTTACAAAATAAGCCAGCTTTTGAAAGGTTGCCACATAGCGTTCTTCTGTTTTTCTTAAAAAAAAAAAAAACATACATCTTCAGAAATATTACTTGGGTCTTATTGGATAAGAATCAGGGCCAGGCATCCACGAACGCCCAGCTCCAATTGCATAGACAAGTCATAATGGGAATCAAGGTCCAGAAAGTAGAACTCTGGAGCTTGATGGGGATAATGTAGTCCATCCATCAGAGGGCAATTACCTTAGTGAACTTCATTGCTTAACGTGAGTTTTAAGTTTCAAGGAAGATCCTCTTCTTTAGATGAATCAGCACATGTGCAAAGGCAAAGCCTCATCCCCGAACCTCAACCTATGGTAAATAATCTTTAAGCATTTCTATCACATTCGGGATGTACTGATCGTAGTTCCTGTGTTGAAAAACGCCGGGAACAACAGTCAACAGTAATTTAGAAATATGTATGAGCCTACTTTATCCTTAAAATATTCTGCCTCTGCACATTTAGTGAAGTTTTTTTTTTAATCAGAATTGATTGAAATTTACAAATAAGTTCTAAATTTACATAATTTGATAATGGAAAAATTCACTTACAGCCACCTGTAACGCTTTCAGCACACACACACTTACACATGTATGTGTGTGCGCTGAAAATATCACCACCAAGAAGTCAGATATCAAGTCCCAGATGTTTTGTTTTCAGACAAGGATCAAGGAATTCACTCTATTTTTTTTAAATAAACAGCCAAGGCGCGGGATCCTTCAACAGGATAAGGATTTCACAGTTTCCATGGAACAGATGTGAAGCAGTCACTGGATTTTACCTCACGCTTACTTAGACGTATTTTTTACTGCAGATTCTGGAAGACTCGAAGCAAACACTTTTCTTTTTCTTTCGTAAGATAAGTTATTATGAATTTTCAAGACATAATAATGTGTTTGAACAAGAAATAAAGGACTACCGAAATTATTAAGAAGATTAAGAACTGCATGTTCTCCCTGTTAAAAAATAAACTACTTTTACAAGAGAATGCAGAAAAAAATATATAAAAAAATTTAAAACACTTTTATTGAAATGAACTAAAAAGTAAAAAAATAATTTTTTGAGACACACCAGGATTTTCTTCCAATTAATCATGTCTACAAAAATAAAAGCGTTGGGGCCCCAAACATGGAAGGAAATGCTACAAGAAAATAAATATATATTTTTATTTCTTGTAGCATTTCCTTCCATGTTTGGAGGCCATGCCTTTATTTTTGTAGACATGATTAATTGGAAGAAAATCCTGGTGTGTCTCAAAAATTTTTTATTTTTTATTTTTAGCGCATTTTGACAAAAGCGTGTCTAAAAATTTTTATTTTTATTTTGTACTTTTTATTTTTGACAGAAATTGTAACCGATTTATGATTGTAACTAGAAAAAATTGAACTTTTCCTGTCGAGCCAAAGAAGGTTTGAAAAGTTCGTAGAGTTATTAACTTATTTTATCAAGTCAAAGAAAGTATGAAAAATCTGAAGATTTTCATGCAAATCCTGAGCTACTGGGAAAAGTCACTAGAGGTCACTGCTGACCTACTGATCATGGAAGGTTGTATTGTCACCCACCAGGATTGAGTAACCATGCAAAATTTCAAGTCCATCAGACGATACATTGTTGTTTTGGTGAGATTCCGCTGGCTCTGTGCTAGCAAGGGCTCTTGCTTATTAAAAAGCCCGTAAGTGCCATGCTAATGTTGTGAAATTGATAACAATGAACATGAATGAAATGAAAAGTTCAACAGGTGAGATCGAAACCAATTTAATCATTAAGGAATAGAAATAGCAAAGTCCTGGAGAGTGTAGATAGCCAGTAAGGAAAAAAGGAAAAAATTTCACCATTCAAGATAGTCGGAAAATAAAGAAAACTATAGAGGTGCCATACCATATTCCATTAACTCAAGAATTTGGAAATGTTTGTTTATCATCCTTCAGCGAGGCAGTAAAGTTTTAAGTGATAAAAGCTTAATTACGGGAGAAGGACAGTTCAAAGATGGTAAGCGGTCGAACAGAGAAAGGAAAAACATTAGTAAGAGAAAAAGTAATTGCTATTCGTAGCGATTATCAAGGGCTGTTCACCAAGAGTAGAAATGCCAAAATGTGGTTGGGTTGCTGTGATAACAAAATCCTGTATGTGAATTTTTGCCTTACGGGAAGTTACTTTTGTTTTTCTCTTGAAATATTCTGAGACTGGCCACATTAATTGCTTGAGTAGTTTTTGGGGGATCGATCTCATCGATGGCAGGCTCTGAAGTTTCCAGTAGTTTAGAGAGAGAGCATTGAAGGGATAATAGGAGCACTTGTGGAAGAGTGAAAAGACAGAAAAGCTCTATCTTCTATTGACAGTCTGGGTCATTTTGAAAAAATCACAGCTGCATCCCCAGCCCACCAGGATGTCACTGGTTAACTTCCCAAATTGCTGGACTGCTCCGAAGGTTTCCAGGTTTCCCGCATGTTAGTGTCCTCACTGTCACTTACACCCTTTTATTGATGCTTGCGAAGACAGATTTTCTGATCACCTTCAGAATCCAGCTTATTTAAGTTATCTCTCTAATAAGAGTGCAGATTTTAAATATTTATTCACAGTATAGGGTTGTTCTCTCTTGTGACACTAAAATCTAGGAACAGAGGCAGTAATGTCACAGTTACCCTGCACCAAGTCTGTGTGTGTATGCATGTGTGTGTATATATATATATATATATATATATATATATATTTTATATATATATATATATATATATATATATATATATATATATATATATATATATATATATATATATATATATATATATATATATATGAATATATATAGATATATATATATATATATATATATATATATATATATATATATATATATATTATATACACAAGTCTCTGTGTATATCATTTGTTATATATACACCAAGTCTCTGTGTGTAATGTATTTGTGTGTGTGTGTGTGTATATATATATATATATATATATATATATATATATATATATATATATATATATATATAAAAGTGAATGTTTGTATGTTTTTATATGACTGTATGTTAGTTTGCATGTTTGTTCGCTATAGAAATCCGAAATGCTCAAAATTGACAGATCTAGACAAAATTTGGCACATGGCCATCATTAGACCCAACTTATGAACTCCTGCCCTGTTCCCCCCTCGTCCCCATTTCCCTTCCCTTTATAACTAATGTGGCAGATAAACTCTACAGGTTTATCATACCTCATTTTCATGTACTTGAAACCATAAAAAATATATTTTTGAAAATGCTTTTCAGTCACCACAGTAATACCTGGATAAAAGGAACAGTCACCACAATAATATCTGGATAAAGGGACAGACAGCACAGTAATGTTTGGATAAAAAGGACAGTCACCACAGTAATATCTGGATAAAAGGGACAGTCAGCACAGTAATACCTGGATAAAAGGGACAGTCACCACAGTAACATCTGGATAAAAGGGACAGTCACCACAGTAATACCTGGATAAAAGGGACAGTCACCACAGTAATACCTGGATAAAAGGGACAGTCACCACAGTAATACCTGGATGAAACGGACAGTCACCACAGTATTACCTGGATAAAAGGGACAGTCACCACAGTATTACCTGGATAAAAGGGACAGTCACCACAGTATTAACTGGATAAAAGGGACAGTCACCACAGTAATACCTGGATAAAAGGGGCAGTCACCACAGTAATATCTGGATAAAAGGGGCAGTCACCACAGTGATACCTGGATAAAAGGGACAGTCACCACAGTGATACCTGGATAAAAGGGGCAGTCACCACAGTAATACCTGGATAAAAGGGGCAGTCACCACGTAATAGCTGGATAAAAGGGACAGTCTCCACAGTAATACCTGGATAAAAGGGACAGTCACCACAGAAATACCTGGATAAAAGGGACAGTCTCCACAGTATTAGCTGGATAAAATGGACAGTCACCACAATAATACCTGGATAAAGGGACAGTCACCACAGTAATACCTGGATAAAAGGGGAACAGTCACCACAGTAATACCTGGATAAAAGGGACAGTCACCACAGTAATACCTGGATAAAAGGGGCAGTCACCACAGTAATACCTGGATAAAAGGGCAGTCACCACAGTAATACCTGGATAAAGGGGCAGTCACCACAGTAATATCTGGATAAAAGGGGCAGTCACCACAGTGATACCTGGATAAAAGGGACAGTCACCACAATAATACCTGGATAAAAGGGACAGTCTCCACAGTAATACCTGGATGAAAGGGACAGTCACCACAATAATAACTGGATAAAAGGGACAGTCACCACAGTAATACCTGGATAAAAGGGACAGTCACCACAGTAATACCTGGATAAAAGGGACAGTCACCACAGTAATACCTGGATAAAGGGACAGTCACCACAGTAATACCTGGATAAAAGGGGCAGTCACCACAGTAATACCTGGATAAAAGGGACAGTCACCACAGTAATACCTGGATAAAAGGGACAGTCACCACAGTAATACCTGGATAAAAGGGACAGTCACCACAGTAATACCTGGATAAAAGGGGCAGTCACCACAGTAATACCTGGATAAAAGGGGCAGTCACCACAGTAATACCTGGATAAAAGGGACAGTCACCACAGTAATAACTGGATAAAAGGGACAGTCACCACAGTAATACCTGGATAAAAGGGGCAGTCACCACAGTAATACCTGGATAAAAGGGGCAGTCACCACAGTAATACCTGGATAAAAGGGACAGTCACCACAGTAATACCTGGATAAAAGGGGCAGTCACCACAGTGATACCTGGATAAAAGGGGCAGTCACCACAATAATAACTGGATAAAAGGGACAGTCTCCACAGTAATATCTGGATAAAAGGGGCAGTCACCACAATAATACCTGGATAAAAGGGACAGTCTCCACAGTAATATCTGGATAAAAGGGACAGTCACCACAGTGATACCTGGATAAAAGGGACAGTCACCACAGTGATACCTGGATAAAAGGGGCAGTCACCACAGTAATATCTGGATAAAAGGGGCAGTCACCACAGTGATACCTGGATAAAAGGGACAGTCACCACAGTATTAACTGGATAAAAGGGGTGATACCTGGATAAAAGGGACCGTCACCACAATAATACCTGGATAAAAGGGACAGCCTCCACAGTAATACCTGGATGAAAGGGACAGTCACCACAGTAATACCTGGATAAAAGGGACAGTCACCACAGTAATACCTGGATAAAAGGGACAGTCACCACAGTAATACCTGGATAAAAGGGACAGTCACCACAGTAATACCTGGATAAAAGGGGCAGTCACCACAGTAATACCTGGATAAAAGGGACAGTCACCACAGTAATACCTGGATAAAAGGGACAGTCACCACAGTATTAACTGGATAAAAGGGGCAGTCACCACAGTAATACCTGGATAAAAGGGACAGTCACCACAGTAATATCTGGATAAAAGGGGCAGTCACCACAGTAATACCTGGATAAAAGGGGCAGTCACCACAGTAATACCTGGATAAAAGGGACAGTCACCACAGTAATACCTGGATAAAAGGAACAGTCACCACAGTAATACCTGGATAAAAGGAACAGTCACCACAGTAATACCTGGATAAAAGGGACAGTCACCACAGTAATACCTGGATAAAAGGGGCAGTCACCACAGTAATACCTGGATGAAAGGGACAGTCACCACAATAATACCTGGATAAAAGGGACAGTCTCCACAGTAATACCTGGATAAAAGGGACAGTCACCACAGTAATACCTGGATAAAATGGACAGTCACCACAGTAATATCTGGATAAAAGGGCAGTCACCACAGTGATACCTGGATAAAAGGGACAGTCACCACAGTATTAACTGGATAAAAGGAACAGTCACCACACTAATACCTGGATAAGAGGGGCAGTCACCACAGTAATACCTGGATAAAAGGGACAGTCACCACAGTAATACCTGGATAAAAGGGACAGTTACCACAGTAATACCTGGATAAAAGGGGCAGTCACCACAGTAATACCTGGATAAAAGGGACAGTCACCACAGTAATACCTGGATAAAAGGGACAGTCACCACAGTAATACCTGGATAAAGGTGGGACAGTCACCACAGTAATACCTGGATAAAAGGGGCAGTCACCACAGTAATATCTGGATAAAAGGGACAGTCACCACAGTAATACCTGGATAAAAGGGACAGTCACCACAGTAATATCTGGATAAAAGGGGCAGTCACCACGGTAATACCTGGATAAAAGGGACAGTCACCACAGTAATACATGGATAAAAGGGACAGTCACCACAGTAATACCTGGATAAAAGGGACAGTCACCACAGTAATACCTGGATAAAACGGGCAGTCACCACAGTAATACCTGGATAAAGGGACAGTCACCACTCACCTTCCTGGATAAAAGGGACAGTCACCACAGTAATACCTGGATAAAAGGGACAGTCACCACAATAATACCTGGATAAAAGGGACAGTCTCCACAGTAATACCTGGATAAAAGGGACAGTCACCATAGTAATACCTGGATAAAAGGGACAGTCACCATAGTAATACCTGGATAAAAGGGACAGTCACCACAGTAATATCTGGATAAAAGGGACAGTCACCATAGTAATACCTGGATAAAAGGGACAGTCACCACAGTAATACCTGGATAAAAGGGACAGTCTCCACAGTAATACCTGGATAAAAGGGACAGTCTCCACAGTAATACCTGGATAAAAGGGACAGTCACCATAGTAATACCTGGATAAAAGGGACAGTCTCCACAGTAATACCTGGATAAAAGGGACAGTCTCCACAGTAATACCTGGATGAAAGGGACAGTCACCACAGTAATACCTGGATAAAAGGGATATTTCAACAGTAATACCTGGATGAAAGGACAGTCACCATAGTAATACCTGGATAAAGGGATCACCACAGTAATACCTGGATGAAAGTGGATGATCACCATAGTAATACCTGGATAAAAGGGATCACCACAGTAATATCTGGATAAAAGGGACAGTCACCACAGTAATACCTGGATAAAAGGGACGGTCACCACAGCAATACCTGGATAAAAGGGACAGTCACCACAGTAATACCTGGCTAAAAGGGACAGTCACCACAGTAATGCCTGGATAAAAGGGGCAGTCACCATAGTAATGCCTGGATAAAAGTGGCAGTCACCACAGTAATATCTGGATAAAAGGGACAGTCACCACGGTAATACCTGGATAAAAGGGACCGTCACCACAATAATATCTGGATAAAGGGACAGACAGTACAGTAATGTTTGGATAAAAAGGACAGTCACCACAATAATACCTGGATAAAAGGGACAGTCACCACAGTAATACCTGGATAAGTGACAAGCACCACAGTAATATGTGGATAAGTGACAGTCACCACAGTAGTACCTGGATAAAAGGGACAGTTACCATAATACCTGGACAGAAAAGTCAGACAGTACAGAATATCTGGATAAAAGGAACAGTCACCACAGTAATACCCAGATAAAAAGGACAGACAGTACAGTAATATCTGGTTAAAGGTGACAGACAGCACAGTAGTACCTGGATAAAAGGGGCAGTCACCACAGTAGTACCTGGCTAAAAGGGACATTCACTACAGTAATACTTGGATAAAAGAGACAGACAGCGCAGTAATACCTGGATAAAAGGGAGTCACCACAGTAATGCATGACAGTTCACGCACGATTGTCCGAAGGGTGACGTCTGTATGAAAAAAGTTTAACTGTCAGGTGTCAACACAAACCCCTCCCAATGCTCCCCCATTTCCCTTTTCCCAACACATGGACTGTCATTCAGAGTTTTCCCAGGCAGTGCCAGATTGGTCCTAGTAAATATATATATATATATATATATATATATATATATATATATATTTTAAGAAATAAACTAATGTGTGTGAATGTGTGTATTATATATATATATATATATATATATATATATTTGTATAAGAATATTGTGAAATACCAGTATAATTTTTTTTATTCACAGATATTTAACCATAAATGTAGATTAATATCGAATTTAATATACCCTGAGAATGACTTGCACCCAAAGTGAATGATAATTCGTAAAGGCTTCTTTGTTTAGAAGCATTTATAGACAGTGACTGACCAGACAGCTCTCAAGATTTTATATATACAGCCGAGCCCATGTATATGTGACTGGTTAGGGACCACAACCATCCGCAAATACCGTAAGTCTGCAATATATTGGTACCCCCTCTAAAAACACTTATGTGCACCTGCCTTTCTTAATAGTTCAGACACCAAATACTGTAACCTGTGTACCTTAAACTAAAACGATTTTAACTGCCCATTTTAACAATTCACCACTTATTTTAATAGTTCAGACACCAAATATACTGCAAACTATTGTCTTAAAACACTAAAATATAATTTCAAAGTCATCTTACAACATTTACCTTTAAAAATATGTGGCTTACAGCTACTTGTGAAAACTAACCAAGTTACCCCTGAGAGAGAGAGAGAGAGAGAGAGAGAGAGAGAGAGAGAGAGAGAGAGAGAGAGAGAGAGAGAGAGAGAGAGAGAACAAAAATACATATGCACATTAAATATATTTAATACACTAGTAACAGTACCTACACAAAGGTACATAAAGATTAATTCACAAAACTGGGTTTTAAGGATATACAGTATCAGAAAACATTAAACTAAAGAGAGAGAGAGAGAGAGAGAGAGAGACTGTTTGTCCAGGTGTTACCCTTCACAATGTCAGTATGTCAAGATGATTGGCAGTTAGGCCCACATCCCTCCCCCTAAGTGATATTAACTTAGTATTTAAATATAATATTGTAAGAAATAAACTAATTAAGAATAGCCCGCCCATTTCAAACAATATTGTATACAGTATTACTTGCAAAGAGTATAATAAGATTTATATTGGTCAAACGTCAAAAGGACTAAAAGTAAGAAGCTCCCAGCACAAATATGCCATTTCAAGAGACTTATCAAATAATGGCATTGCAGATCATTGGCTTAAGACAGGCCATGCGATGAACTGGAATGAGTCAGCGATAACTACAAGGTCAACGCTATCAGAAAAATAATCAGCTAGAAACTGTGTTTATTGAAGCTACATCCTCCAGGAATGACAGTCACCACCCTGGATTATTCCTTGATCCTTTGTCCTTGTCTTTTTTGTTTAAAGAACATTTTGCCCAGATTAACAAACCGTAACCCTGGCCCCCTTCTGGTTTTGTATGGAAGGCTCTATCAACTTCTTTTGTATTCAGTGTGAACATGAAAATGTAGAATAAACTACAAAAGCACTTCTTCAAAGTCCCGGTTTTCACTCACCTTCTGACATGAATTTTATAATATTCTCAAGCATGCGTCCATGCTATATTATATATATATATATATATATATATATATATATATATATATATATATATATATATATATATATATATATATATATATATATATACATTATATAGTATATGTATATATATATATATATATATATATATATATATATATATATATATATATATGTATGTATGTATGTATGTATGCATGTATATGTATGTTTATAACCTGGAAGATTGGGGCACCTAGAATGCCGAAGATTCATGAGGAATGAAACAGCAAACAGCCAGCGTAACGTTCTGTATTTTTATTTGGCCAAATTTTCAAGACTACCTGTCTCGTCATCAGGGCTGTAAGAATACAAAGAATAACAATTAAGAATAGACTCGGATAAAAATACTTACAAAAGCTCAAAACATGAAAACTCAAAATTTTTAAAAATTAGACTAAAAAACATACTCAAAAATATTAAAAAACCTAAAAATATTCACAGTAAACATCAAAAACAGTCGGAATGTTTTGTACCTAACTCTGTGAGAGCTATGGACTGAGCAACATCCCCAGTTCTCAGGAGGACAACCTAAGCTATGTATAAAACTGTGGAAGGAACAAGCTGCTTAATAGTTAAAGATTCCTGGATGGAGAGAGAGTGGTCATTTGGTGCTTGGGCAATATTAAAATTTTCATATGAAAATAATGTCTTGCATTTTTTGAAATGATCTCTTATATTAGAAAAATCTTTTGTTTGTAATTGACATCTTGTTCGGTGACTGACTCCAAGTTGAGAATCAACTCTCACTTTGAGCAATCTCTTAGTGGCTCCAATATATTTCCCAACTTAACATTTTGGGCATGTAAAACAATAAACCACCAGAGACCACATCAATGTGGGAAGCTTATCCTTATGGTAGAACAATGACCCATTGGTCTTAGGATTTTTTGGACATAATCTAATGTCCAGAGCTGGAAATGTACTGTGAATTGAACTTTGTAACATTTGTTTGAATTTATTCGATTGTACGAAAGAAATGGAGGCATACATTAATAATTTTGGGATATTAAGCATGGACAGACAGGTGTTTGCATCGTCCTTTTGGCCCTAGCTTTACCCACTTTTTACCTGTTTACTTGACCTCCATTCTTGCTTCCTTTTTTCAGTCTTGCTATCCAACCTCGCTAACTATTACTCCTTAGTAGAACTGTCGAGTTTTCTCCAGTTCCTCTTTTAGAGCCTTTTTCTTTATTTCCTTTATTTTCTGGATCTCTTTTATCTTGCTGTCTGACCACTTCAACTCCCTCTTTTCACTGTCTTAAGCACTGTATGGCCAAAAGTGTCTGGGTGCTTGGCTTGACCGCATAAATTTCAAAAGATCAATAAAGTAAACATGAACGACTCTGGCAAATAGTTAATTCTGTGGCATCACAATAAACATTTGAAAAAACTCCAAGAAAAGCTGGCAAATGGCAAGTGTGTAGTATTGAATAAAGTGATAGGTTTTTATTTTTAAGTGAATTTGTGCTGAGATGCTTAAACAGCCTATTGTGTACAGTATGTACTGGGCTAAGTAAGGCAATGCAAAATCAGGCTAGGTAATTCAATCATGATCGAGTGATTACATGCCTTCTATTTCATAGTTAAACACTTGGTGCGACTCCATTATGACATTTTTTTTTTTATCAGATAGGACATATTCATTTTTATGCTATATGAGAAATGGTCAGAGAGGGCTGCAGTGTGTGAAGGTAGGTTGGGGAGCTGGGAGTGGAGAAACATTTTTAGAGCCAAAGCTGTGTGTGCACCATAAGCAGTAGTGTTTGATGGAGTCATAGTGGTAAGTATAATAATATTATTGTAAGAGAAGAAAAAGTAATTTTTGTTGTATTACTGCAACATGAAGTTCATTGGTTTGAATATATTGTGTTAAAATTATTAATATCCCTTTCTCTCTCCCTCTCCCTCTCTCTCAGAATAAGTATCCTTTCTATAAGCAATATATTTCTTAATTATATTTGGGTTTACAGGAAATTGAGCATCAAACTCAACTTCAGGTACCACTTCAACGTAACTGTATGTGTGTGTCTTGCAATATCATATCTGAATCTCAAGTTTTATATGTATTATGTATTGCATTTGGTTTTACAGGAACTGGAACTTCAAACACCACTTCTACTGCAGCTGCAAACACAACATCCTCAAACACAACCTCGTCAAACACAACCTCGTCAAACACAACCGCGTCAAACACAACATCCTCAAATGTAACTGCATCAAACACAACTTCAACAAACAGTACGGGTTATATATATACATTTTACTGTTGTATTAAAGTTTCTTAAAACCACAGGTAGGTAATTGATGGGACACTTTCAGTGGCTGTACAAAGCTAGTACTGTATACAGGATTTGTTCTCACAAGAGGTACATTCATTTTCATCTGGTTTTAATGTCTAGAAATTCAGCATCTGCTTGAAGACAGAAAAATGTATACAAGATGTAAACAAATCAGTTTTCTCATTTAGTAAATATTTGCCAGCAACTTCAGGTGGTGAAGGTGGCAGTTGAGGAACTACAGTTGACATACACAAGGAAGGATCATGCAATAAACCACTGTGTCGAGCTATGATCTTCAGATGCAGTATCAGGAGTTATAAACTTTACCTGTTTGGGGGATAATTTTACCTTTCATGATTTAGACGTTGATCCAAACAGAAATGATAAATTAGGTAACTTCTGTAATACTAGTCAGCTTTCATGATGCTGTGTTTATAGTAATAGATTTTAATCCCCAGAGGCCTTTAAAAGTGCAATTGGCAATCATCTGATCATGCTGCCATACAAATTGGACTGCATATGAGCAGTAAATAAGGTGGTTGTTTCAATGAATCAGGTACGTTTCTAAGCTCTTAGTCTGCCTTATAATAGGTCGTTCGCTTTTCTGAAAGAGGGACACAATGTACAAGAATCAAATTAACAGGAATTCTGTAGTGGTTAGAATATACACTTTAAAAATATAACGTTCCGGGAAATGAGAAAACAGACTGAGGTGCTCAGTGAAACATTTGAAATTAAATCCTATCTACATTGAAAAACAAAAGCCATCTTTACAAAACACAGCTAATAATGTCTTCAATAACAATACCTAAGTCATAGTTGTTATGAATTATGGATAGGGATGATGAGAGTTGCTGTACCATTGTTGATCTTGAGCTGTTGTCAGGCCTTCCCAAAGCAACGAGCTCTGATCGCATAGACAAGGCATAATGGGCATTGAGGTCCAGAAATGTGTGTAAGCTTGGAAATAATATAGGCCATCCCTTGGAGGACAAGTATGTTGGTATGTTGGTGAATTTCATTTCATTACGTGACTTTAAGGTGAAAGCACATTTCTCTGGAATGTTTAGCTTTTTATTTTTTTGAGATTTCACTTCGTTTCCCAAGGAAGAATCTCTTCAGGAGGTGAACCAGCATATGGCGCAAATGCAAAGGCTTAAGCTAGAGCTTGAACCTATGGTAAATAATCTGGTTCATCGTCCAGGACTCCAGGCTTCTGAGGGGGGAGTCCTTTGACTGTGGGGGCTTTATATCCAGAGGGCAGCGCAGGCCTAGGCATGACCTGTGCATTCAGTGGCTGGTGAACCTGTAGACATTTCATAAATTAAGAATAAAGCATCCCTCTCTTTAAGAAGACATGGGCAAGGCTGTTTTCTCTCTCTTTGGAACCAGGTAGGTGATCTGTACTAAACTTGTGCATTGGCATTTGTTCTACAACCAAAAGAATACCAAATTTAGTGTAAAGGTAGAAGGGAATAAAGAGGGAAATGCTAGAGAGTATGAATAAAAAAATGGCACTGAAAGTGAAATGGAATGAAATAAAATGTGAACCCTTTTGACCAACCTAGGGCTCATGCAGTTGACACAGAGAAGAAACTATTTGTGTGGACGTGCTGGTCTGGTCTGGTGTTAGAGCTGTGACAGGTCAAGTTCTTAAGTTGGAATACTGCCTTGAGAATGTTTGTCTCTTATTTAAACACATGGGTTTAGTCTCAGATGCACAAGGCTGCACCTCCCCCTGACTCTTGTGTCACAATAAATGAACCACTTTTAGAAAATGTAATAATTCACCTGTTATATACCCCACAATTATTTCCAGAACCCAGCTCACTTGATAGATTTATTTCCAGATTGGGTTTCTTATCTCACTGGTCTCCAGTCTTCATAATATTTCACAATAGGAGAGAGGAGTGGAGTTGGTAATCACAAAATTGTACTTTATCTCAAGGGCAGGGTAAACCAGAATGGATGACAACTAAGGACTTTCACTAATAGCACTAAGGTTCCTCACTTCATGATATATTAAGCAAGTTGAGAAACATAAAAGCTGTTACACAGCAAAAGAAACACAAAAGCAAACAAAAAAATGGCACTCACCTTAGAGTAATAGTATACAAATGGAATATCAGTACAGTACTTTCATACGTGAAAAATGACTGAAGTTATGTTTACTTGCGTCTTACATGAAAATGGATATTCATTCAAAGTGGCAAAAGAAAAAAAGAGATTCTTGACATGTCTCACCAAAGCAGTTAAAGGCAATACTTTATAGTATGACCATTAACACATAATAAAGAGTTCAAAAACACAGAATAATTACACCCATAACTCCCATAGGGTAAAATGTCAGTGTCTCCTCAAAATTACTCCAAAATACTGAAGCATTGTAATTATGTAGCTCTATAATGCTGAAAAATACAAATCACGTAGGATTGAATATAATTACAGAATTAACATATTTCACATAAAAGATTTTAAAACTTAGAATACTTAACAGATATATATCCCATAGGATTAACATGGATGTAAAATAAATTGCAGTTCTTTTACTACACAGCCAAAATGAAATCTGTCAGAACCATAAATTCTGGACAATGCCTAATTCCCTCAGGGTTACTATATGACCAAAGAATTCTATCTCCCTTTGGAAGAAATTGCACTTTTGCAAATTGAGTTTCAACCCATTGCACTTCAGTGCTTCTGGTATTTTAGTCAAATTTTGAAGGGTGACAGATGGTAGGGTCCTTATTGGCATGCACTCCTCCAAATCACATACAGAATTCCCTTCAGTTTGACAGTCCATAACATTACTTCAGGATGTAACAAATAAAATCACTATCATCCTTGCAGGAACTACCTCGCTTTCCTCAGGGTTAGCTGGAATTGCACTTTGACTGTAACTGTTCAGACTTATCACAGTACTTACAGCCTTTCCTGCATATTGTCTTATGGGGATCTACTCACTGCCCCTGATATTCACCCCCCCCAAAGTCTTGAATAAAGCTTATTACCAGAATACAGTAATGCCCTTGATTCCCAGGGAAGGCACAGTAAAAAAGTTTTGAACAACTATTCTGGATCATACCTTAATTTGCTGTAATGTCCTGTGCTTCAAATGTAGAATGTGTTCCCCAGGGGTGACCCTCCTTGCCCTTGGAGGAGTGGCCACCCCTTCTAACTGGGAGACACTCACCCCTGTATCTAGGAAGGTGAGCACCTTTTCTTGCCATACATGTATCTGAACTAACAGTAAGCCCAACTTGTCAGGGAGCAGAGGAGGGGAGGCTGGTCCATGCTTCCTACTTGCCTAACACCCTCCTGTGTGTCCACCCATACCAGCAGCTGTCATTGCTGGAATCTCCTTTTGTCCCTGGGGAGGTGTTCTCCCTTACTAGGTCTATGCTCATCTGCAGTCATTGGCACTGCCCCATTCACCAGCCTGCGGGGTAGGTTGGCCATCAGTCAACATCTTCCCCATCCCCTCACTCTGGCACCACCCATGCAGCCCCCATCCAGGGAAAGGAGTTTATTATGTAGTCTTTGTGCACTCATGAGGAATGTGGCCCCAACCCTGGCAGGCGAAGCATCACTAGTCACCTTGCCGGGGGCACTGACCCTGACAGTACCCCATACCCCAGCAATCCCAGCAAGCATTCCTCTCCCTTTGGGGCCTGACCCCCATGCAGGTACCCATGCATTTCTTGCTGGCCCACATTGCCTACTGGCTGATTGCACCATTCTGAGCTGCGCTTGCTTGTTACCTATTATAGTTCACCTCTTATCCTCACCAAATCTACTGATTAGCCTCTGGATGTGTTATCAGTTCTTATAACAACTTGGGCCCATTCATAAAAGGCCCCTATAGTAATGGGTTGGCAGTATTTCTAATAAACTGCACTGGCATATTGCAAGTTTGTCCTCACCTGGGAGTCTGCCATGGTCATCAAGTGCAAAACTTTCAACTTTTATGCAAATTCAGTGCACACACTCTCAAACTATTTCTTCGGGCTTCCTTATCGGTTGGTACCTTTGGCACAGGTCTGCTGCGTGTTCTTTACTCAACTGAAATTTATCAAACATCATTTCCTTGAAATCTTCCCATGAGTGACACCTCACCAATTCATTTCAGAGAGGACCGAGTCCGACACGCCTATGTGATAGGAGGATTTATAGGTGGTCGGACCTGTCTGGTATCGCCTCTTCCACCTCTCTGAGGAAGACTTTCACTGATATGTATTCTGGTTCAGTGTAGTAGTCCTTAAATTCATGAACCTGACTTGTGTAGTAGGGAAGGTTTGTCACCAAGATGCTTGTTGTAGACAAATGCCATCTATTCATCTATCTGCTGTCAGGTTTCCAACATCTATAGCCTTCAGCGAAGTTGGCATAATTCTTCCTCCAGGAGACGAATATGCTTTTCATGGGCTTTGTGTACAGTTCCCTTTGGATGATTAAATTCTTTCAGTTTTAACCATGATATTGCTGTACATTGCTGGTCTACCCTCCCAGCTGTAAATGGGTGCCAGCATTTGCTGGAGGTCAAAATAAAGCTTTTTGGGTGAGTTGCTTCATTTGTGAAAGCTTGCTGAGAATCTTGGAAGCTGTACCCTTCTGGTGCTACACCGTCAAAAGGGGAAAAGGCATATCAGGAAAATAATACGTAGTTTATCACTAGTTATAAACATGATGTCTTTCAACTTTGTCAAGATCACTGTACCTTAAGAATATTAACAACTTGAGGGTGATACTTGCATCTACCTTGCCTAGGATCCAGACTTGTGCAAAAGTAGAAATAATGGACTCAGCTGTCTTAAGAGATTGGTTACTGAGTACATTAAGGTTAATTTTACCCTTACATCAACTATAAATGGCAAGGTTTCAAATCTTGATTGGAGTATTCGCACTTGCCACTTAATTTCCTTTGGATGCAAACTTTCCTTAAGGTTAAGAGAATTTGAGATTAACCTGTTATTAGTGGCTTGGTTTTTCTGTGCCAGGTAAATACAGTAATTGACTTTGGCCAGTCACAGAGGATAAAAAGACATCAGTTAACATTATCATCTTAGAATGCTGGCCAAGCATGAATGTGCATGCAAAAGAACACAAGTATATACCAAAAATTACCAACACTTTATATATACAAGGTACTGTACTGTATTTTTGACAACTGCAGTAATCTCTGATAACAGCCCTGCTGTTTTAGATATTAGTTTCAATGGCATATTTTAATCTCAAGTTTTATCTGTATTATATGATACTTAATACTTTTTGGTTTTACAGAAAACACAACTTCAAACACCACTTCAGCCGCAGCTTCAAACACAACTGCATCAAATACAACTGCATCAAACACAACCGCGTCAAACACAACTGCGTCAAATACAACGGCATCAAACACAACGGCGTCAAACACAACAGCATCAAACACAACGGCATCAAACACAACGGCTTCAAACACAACTTCAACAAATAGTACAGGTATGTATAATTATTTTACTATTGTATTAAAAATTTTTAAAACCACAGGTTGGTAATTGACAAGGATACTGTCAGTGGTATACAAATTTTTTATATATATATATATATATATATATATATATATATATATATATATATATATATATATATATATATATATATATATATATATATATATATATATATATATATATATATATATATATATATATATATATATATATATATATATATATATATATATATATAATATATATATATATATATATATATATATATATAATATATATATATATATACATAGCGCAAAAAAAAAAGCCCACTACATTTGTAAACAAATCATAGCAATGATATAAAAAAGGAAAATAAAAGGGAAAATTTTAGTTCACTTATATTTTTTCAATACTTAGACATTTCTCCATTATTTTTAAGTACAGCTTTTTAACCTTCTTGGCATTGAATGTGCTAAATTTTTGAAATATTGTGCATCCATGTCTTCAAACCAAAACTTACGGATGGCATCCTTCAATTTGGGAGGGACGTTTTTTCATCTGCTAGTGCCTTCAGTTTCCGTTTCATGTATGCCCAGCAATTTTCAATTGGGTTTTAAATCTGGTGAATTGCCTGGCCAGTCCAATTTCTGAATATTAAATTCCTTAAGAAGGTTTGTGACCTTGTGAAATCGGTGGCAAGGTGCTCCATCTTGCATAAATACACGCATGCCCAAAAGTTCCTTGTAAGGGACTAATTCATTTTCCAAGACATTTTCATAAATCTCCATTCATTGTCGTGCTCTCTGGGAGAAAATATAATCCCCCACTACCCCCATATCCGCTGAAACATCCCCATACCATCACATAAGCTGGATGTTTCACAGTCTTGACTGTGTATTTTGATGCATAAGCGGTTAGATCCTTGGGGCCTCCTTACTTTCTTGCCAGCGCTATGAATAATGTGGAAGTTAGATTCATCGCTAAAAACTACCCTTTCCCAATCCTTTTCAGTCCACTTCAAATATTTTCTGCAAAAAGCCATCCTTTTTTTTTTTTTTTCATAGGCTTAGTGAGGGTGGCTTCTTTGCTGCAACACGACATGGGAGACCAAGGTCTTTCTGCAATCGATGTTGCACGGTCCGTTCAGATACGTTCCTAAGCAGATCAGGGTTTTGAGACTTCAAAATTTTGGCTGGCATTGATGGATGTTCCATAACAATCCTTTTTAAAATGTTATCCGTTCTTTTTGTAGTTTTTCGTGGCCTCCTGAGCCTTTCTTCCGCTTCAGTGATGAATCAAGGTCTCCTGTCTTGGAGCGGTTGCACCACAATGAGACGGTGCTTTTAGAGATTCCCAGCTCTCTTGCAATAGCTGACATTGACTTGCCAGTTTTCCATAGGGTCACAATTTCTGCTTTCTTAACCAAGGATAAGGAAGTTTTAGCCATAATTCATTAGCTAGCCAAGAGCGCCAAATGTATGACGCGTGAATACGAGCGCATACAATGACAGCAGACCTTTGTGATATGAGTATCACTGAAGTGCATTAGAAACTCATGGTACCGAACAGCGAGACAATACAGGCTGCCAGACGAACGATAAATTGGGGAAAATATATACTTCTCGGGCGGAAATCGCAAGAAAAGTCCGAATATTAGAGTAATATATAGGAGTCGTTCGCTTTTTATACTATATATATATATATATATATATATATATATATATATATATATATATATATATATATATATATATATATATATATATATATATATATATATATATATATATATATATATATATATAATATATATATATATATATATATATATATATATATATATATATAATATATATATATATATAATATATATATATATATATATATATATATATATATATATATAATATATATATATGTATATATATATATATATATATATATATATATATATATATATATATATATATATATATATATATATATATATATATATGTATATATATATATATATATATATATATATATATATATATATATATATATATATATATATATATATATATATATATATATATATATATATATTTAATGTCTAGCAATTCAGCATCTGCTTGAAGACAGACACATGTTTAAAAGATGTAAACAAATCAGTTTTCTCATTTGGCAAATATTTGCTAGCACAACTTCAGAAAGGGAAGGTAGCAGTTGAGGCACTATGGTTGACATACACAAGGAAGCACGATGGAGTAAACCATTGTAATGAGCTCTACAGTATCAGCATTTTTTATTATTATTATTATTATTATTATTATTATTATTATTATTATTATTATTATTATTACTGTATTATTATTATTATTATTATTATGAACCCTATTCATATGGAACAAGCCCACAGAGGCTTTTGACTTGAAGTTCAAGCTTCCAAAGAATATGGTGTTCATTAAAAAGAAGTAACACGAGGTAAAGGGAAGTACCAAAAGAGATTACTTATTAAAAAAGAAAAAATAAATTAATTTTATAAATAAATAGATGAAAATGTAAGTAAATTATTAAAATGCAAAGAGTTGTATTAGGCTAGTAATGCATTGCATCTTCACTTCAGCTTCTGAAGTTCCAGGTGCATGACATCCTCTGGGAGGATGTTCCACAGTCCAGTGGTGTGAGGATGAAAAGACCTCTGAAACTGAGAAGTCGACAGCGAGGCATATTTACTAGATATTAGTGCTCTGTTCAACAAATCTGGTTGCTCTTGCCAGTAAAAGGGGATCAGGGATCAGTTGTGAATGTGAAAGATCTCTGTTAAAACACAACTTATGAAAATCTAACAAACAAGACATCCGTCGAAGGTCCAGTTCATAACTGCTAATATTAGGAAAAAGAAACCTACCAACACAAAGCACTCTTTCTAAGAGATAAATCTCTGACAGAAGCAGACAGCCACACCAGAGAACAGTTTTCTAGTAAAGGGAGTACAAATGACCTAAAACTGGTTGCATTGATTTTCTCACTGTTATAAATACAGTAGATGAGACCTTATGTACAATACCCAACTTCTGTGTGGCATTTGCCAACACTTTCATTAGGTGTTTCCCAAGAGTAAGATGTGAATCAAAAAGTTACACCTAGAATAGTTAAAGCTTCAGACTCATTCAGCAGAGTCCCATTCACTTGAAGGGGAGAATGGGGTGGAAAATCTGCATGAGATCTGATGATCAATAGTAGTGTTTTCATTTTACTGGATTTCAGCCTCATACCCCAACTACACCATTCACTAATCCAATCCATATCACGATTGACTCTAATGGCAGCTTCATTTCTCATAAGTGGAGAATTTACTACACCCACATGTCGTTTTCCTGACCAACAACCATATGACTTGTATACACAAAAAATAACAGTGGACCAAGAACGCTTTGTATACACAAAAAATAACAGTGGACCAAGAACACTACCCTGTTTAACTCCAGACACAATAGGTCTTGGTTTGCTAGAGAGCCCATCAGCAGCAACTCGCTGCTGCCTACCTGTAAGAAATCTTGAAGGAAACCTGAAACATATCCATTCACTCCAAAAATATGAAGCTTATAAGCAAGTGTCTTGTGATTTGCTAAATTGAAAGCAGCTCTAAAATCTATTTGAATTATCCTACACTCAAAATCCTTATCAAGGTTCCCTTGCAAATGGCATGTCAAATGTAAATGAGCATTGCAGGTACCTTTCTGCTCCTCATATGCATATTGACTATCGGCTAACAATCCTTTAGATTCCACATTCTCATATAGTAGCTAAAAATAAATTTTTCTGGAAGTTTGGAGAGTGCAAGGAGAATAGAAACTACCTGTTTAGGAATAAGTTTTGTGATTTACATACTGATCAGAGTAGAAATTATAATTTATGTAACTTCCTGTAATACTAGTCAGTTTTCATGATGCTGTGTTTATGGTGAGGGATTTTAATGCCCACAATCCTATGAAAGTGCAATTGGCAATCATCTGATTGTGTTGTTACACAAAGTGGACTGCTTATGGGCAGTAAGCGCATTGTGGCCTAAATGAAATGAATACTTTCAAACCTTATAGCCACTGTGACCCAATTATTGTTACGGAAGATGTTATTATTCTGTTATCTAAGTAAAACAAGAATATTGTGTGATAGCCTTTCAATTTGATTAAAGAAAAAATTACTTGTAATGTAAAAGTAGAGCAAGCAAGGAAAAAGGACGACCTGTTAAGTCGTTCGCATTTCCTGAATAGAAGACACTATCTGAAAAATTGCCTAACCCTTTATGCTTCCCTGCATGAAGGTACCCTTCTATCGAGGGTGTGGGCACACGGAGGTTGGCGGAACTGCATTTCTTCCCTTCCGGTCTGGTATCCCCTTATTCGGGTTTTGCCAGACTGACAGAAGGGGCATGGAATCTATCTGACAAGATCCCTATGGAAACCCTCATCTTCCCTAGGGACTGGGCACAATCGTCTCTGTTGAGAATTCTAGAGGAGTGGCTGGCGGAGAATTTCAAGCTCACGCCAGCTAAAGGGGTCTTTACTGTGTTCTCTTTGAGAAACCTGCTTCCTACCCCTTGTGCTCCGAATGTAGCCCCTCTTATCAACAGGCTTGTTTCGGAAGTAAACCACTGACACATCTCCGGGAGACAGATCCCACAGATACGTTCACAGGGAATCTTCTAACCCCGGACTACGCTTCTAATTTATTCAGCGTATAGCTCCCTAAGCTTCCGGAGTCGTTCCCGGAAGCTGAAACAAGGTGTAAGGACAGGCTTGCCAGGTCCTTGAACTCTTTGACTTTAACGGAAGCAATGTCTGTGGTATATAATGGCGGTTCGTTGTTTCGGGTCCTGATAAAATCCCTCTTGTCAGGTTTTCTGCAGGACCTGTTTAATTTCATCACAGTCCGGTTGGACAGCTGAAAACGCATCTTTCGGCAGCCACGTTCCGCCATGAGCCAAATAGGCTTATGAACAGTTTCACCTGGGGAATTAATCTTTTCCCCGGGTGGGCGTTGTTACGGTCTGTCCAGGGCTACTAAAGTTAATCAGAGCCTCTGTTCTCGTTGGGGTCTACCCTACAAGCGGAAACAATCTGAACTTGCCAGGCCCTATCCCAAGTCCAGCAAGAAGTTCATGTAGTTCAATCGCCCCCCTGCTCAGGCAGTGGTGCAGGCTCTTCAGGTTCCTGCCCCTGGACAACCGTCAGCCTCTCACTCCCAGCCTCCACCTCAATGTGTGCTGGTTCAGCCAACACATCAGCCCCTAGTGGCTCCCCCATATGTCTCCGCCTGGGTTTTCACTGCTTCATACGAAAACCCAAGGAAAGGATTTTCACTAGGCATTCTACCAGAGGCACTGAGCCTCGGGGTTATGACAGGGGCAGGGAAGCATCCTGCTCCTCTCCGAGAAATTGGGAAGGGAAGGTAAAGGCTCCAGGGGAGGCAGGCAAGCCTCCTCCCAGTGGTATTTCTCAGGTGGGCGGGAGGCTGTACCATTTTCGGGGCCAGTGGAACTTCAGTAACTGGGCCCAGAGTATAGTTATCAAAGGCCTGGGGTGGAGCTGGACTGTTGTGAAGGGTCTGTTAAGGAAACAGGCAATAAAGAAAGCGTGACACTTGTAATCGCAAGGCAGACTTTTTCAGTCTGCCAAAGAAGTTCCCTTCCTCTGGGAATAATTCCAGACTTGTCCCGTTTATATTCCTCATTCAATGCGACAAGTCTCGGATGCTTACAGTCTTGTAGGTTCGGATCCTACTGCACTGTGGAGCTGTAACCACCTCTATAGGCCTTTCCGACGCTTCCTATCACGTCTTAGTTGCAGGAAGGTTCTCTCCCTTCTTGGGATTCAGGCTCGAGGGGCAGACGTACCCCTTCAGGATCATGCCCTCCTCAATGTAGCCCCCAGAATCTTCGCCAGTTTGAACGATACCGTAGTTCAACAGCTCCGGTATTAGAAGGTTATGCTAGCCGCATATCTAGTCGGCTGGCTCATTTGGGCATCCAGCGTTGAGGATTGCTGGAGAGTGCCGGCCATTGTAACCGGGGCTTCCAAGTACACAGGAAGGAATCCCGCCTGATTCTGGAGGGTAGCCTTCAGTGGTTGTAAATCCAGTGGAAGCGGAAGAGATAGCAAGGGCAACCAGGCATTTCATCAAACAAGCGTACCTCTCGCCGTGCCCAAGGAATGGTCTTGGGCTCTCGTCAGTTTGCTTCAGTGACGGTTCTCCTTCTGAAGTCAAAGCTGGAGTTTATAAACGGGGTATGGCGGAGTCAGGGACATGTCTCCCTGATTCCTCCTATTTGAACAGGGGCCTCCGGCCTTGGGCAACAGTCAAGAGCTTATCGAAGTCAGTTCCTCTTCAGCTTCCCCCTCCGGCCCCAGTATTCCACACCGTCACCTCTCTGAGCGGGTGGGGTGGATATTTTTAACTCCATGAAGTACATGGAACTTAGTCGGCCGCGTTTCGGCAGTTCCATATCAATGCTTTGGGGTGCTGTGGCAGTCTTCCTGCCCTTGGGAAAACTTCTTCCTCCCAGGAGGATTCATTTAAGGCTGGTTCTGAACAACACAGCAGTAGTGCGCTGCGTAAACAAGGGGGTTCGAAGTCGAATCGAATCAATCAGGTTATGATTCAATCTTCTCCATAGCAAACAGACACAAGTGGCATCTGTCTGCCACCCTTCTCGTAGGGGTCCAAAAGGTCGCTGCAGTTTCCCTATCCAGGCGTCCCCCTGGTGTCGGAATGGTCCTTAGACGGGGCGTCATTCAGGTAGTTTTGCGATCTGATTCCAGACCTAGTAGGAGGTCTGTTTGCAACCCAATTCAGCCACAAACTATCTTGTTGTGTGGCCCCCCAACCTGGACCCTCTAGCTCTCTCCACGGACACAGTGTCGTTAGGTTGGAACGGGTGGAAGTGAACCTGTTATTTAAAGTCCTTCACAAGTTCAGAACATTCAAGGGTTGAGTAGGTCTAGTAAATCCCAACGGGCTGGAAGCCAGTTGGTTTCCACTCCTTCTGGGGTTGAAACCTTGGTGCTCCAAATCTGCGACCCAAAACTGCCACGAGTGGTATAAACTCAGCCCGTGTCAGCCTCCTCAGAGTTCTGGTGCCCTAGATTTGTGGTCTTTGTGAAATTTACAGTTTAGGGGGAAACTAGTATTGGTCCTGTTATTACTGTCTTCCTAGAATCAGACAGGGATTCTACTCTGCTGCAGTATGGTTCTGCAGTCAAGTAACTAGCACTCTTCATATAGTTTCTGAAGCTACAGTAATGTCGCAGCCGCATCGGCCCCGAGGAAAGTGTTTTGTGCGGTTTTTGAAATCAGCCTCACAGGCCCGTAACTTTCAACCCTAAGGCCTGTGTTCGTCTGAGACCAGTACTCCGTCCACATTCGGTTTCCTGGTCTTTGAGTAATGTATCGGAGTTAGCTTCGGTAACCAACAATCATCTTGTTCTTACCTTTCCTTGTTGGTCCTTGTTGAGGAAGACCCTAATTTTAATCAGCTTAGCTTCTAGTGCTAGTATTCCTGTACTGTCTGCCCTGTCTAGCGAAACCAACCATATTGGTTTCCCCACATCAGGGGTAGTGTTGCAGATTCCTCACCCTAACTTTCTAGCTAAAGTTGAAGGTCCTCATTTTGGGTGGTCACCTTCAAAAGTACTCCCCTTTCACAAGGTTTGTCTCTGTGCCCAGTTTATTCCTTACAGGCTTATTTTGACAGGACCTCTCAATTTTTGTCAGGCCCTCTCTTTATTAGAAAGGGGGCGTGTACTGTCATGTGTCTGCTATTAGGCAGCAAGTTTTGTATTTTCTTAAAACAAGCCTATTCAGGTTCAATTCCAAAGCTCATGATATTAGAGCAGTGACCACTTACATTAATTATTTTCATTACATGAATTTCGGGGACCTTACCAAATGTTCAGGGTGGAATTCTCCCTAGTTTTCAAACGTCACTGTTTGAAATCTTTAGAAGCTCTTAAATTCTCTCACGGTGGCGGCAGGGAACTTTGCCCCCTCTCTGGTTCCCTTTCTGATCCTTAGTCACTTTCCCCTTCACTGCCTCAGTTATTTTACAAGCAGTTCATTGTCTTTAATAGCATAAGAATGATATTTATTTCTCTGTTATTATTTCACCGGGTGACACGGGACCCGATCCAGAAAAAGGATTTTGACAAAGGAAAATCTATTTCTGGGAGGGGCCCGTGTCACCCGGTGACCCACCCCTGTTTTTCATTCTCTCCCTCCCATGGTAAACATCATTCTGGTGGGGTGGGTGCTAACATGGAATGCGACTAGTGTTGCCTTGTGTACAGTCCGCGAGTAGTGCATGGGTTTGTATCGGCACCTCTCTCGTTGGGACTTTTGACATTGGGAATCTTTATAGGGCAGGGTCCCGTGATTGTGACAATCTCACCCTTTACCATACACGACTCCATCTAGTGGAGCTCGCTCTGGGGGTAATAACCCCAGCTTTACATTTAGCTTTTCTCTGGTACCTAGCAACGGAATTACCTAGAAATAAGTGCTGAATGGATTATTTCACCGGGTGACACGGGCCCCTCCCCAGAAATAGATTTTTCCTTTGTCAAAATCCTTTAATAACTACAAATTTCTAATGGTTTGTGTACTTACTATAAATTTATAACAAATTAGGTAATGAGAAAGCACAAACAGACTTGTACAATGAAACAAATTAAAATAAATCTCCTAATATATGAACTTGCTCTACATTTACATTAGCCATCTTTTCATAATCAAATTGAAAGGCTGTCACATATCAATCTCTGGTTTTACTTACAAACATGCTGATAACGTTGTTATTAACAATACCTGGGTCACAATGGATATGAATTAGGGAAAGGGATGATAGGAGTTGCTATACCACTGTCGATCTCGATTTGTGGCTACGCCATCCCTTACAGGACATGTATGTTAGTGAACTCCATGTGTCAGGTGAAAGCACATTTCTTTGGAATGTTGTGCCCTTTTTTGCGATTTCACTTCATTTTCCAAGGGAGAAACTCTTCAGGAAGTGAACTAGCAAATGTACAAAGGCACAACCTCAACCCTGAACCTTAACATGAACCCGTTCTTAATAATCTTATGGCATTTGGATCACATCTAGGTGTTCTCATACTCAGTGCCGATACTTGACAAACATTGGGAATAATTGGCAGCTTTTTTAAAACATTTTATAATTTTTCTTGTAATTAGAATCATTTAAAATTTTGTGAATATTTTTTATAGATTCACGCAATTTGAATTTTTTCACGCTAAAAATGATCACTTACATAATTTCAAGAGGCATTGATTAATATCTTTGGTTTATGGAGAATGAAAAATGGGTGACGTATGTGATTGTCAGCATAAATAGAACACAAACTTTTAAGGTGGAAAACACATATTCACCATGAATTTTAAGGAAATAACCAGCTACGCAAAATATAGGGTGTTTTTCTTAACCTAAATTATTGTCAGTGTGAAATTTCTGCAGTGGAATCAGTTAATTTGATGAGACATTCAAGTTTTTTTGTTGAATCCTGCAAATTATTATCGTTTTAATTTTTTTCAAGTAATGTACAGCTTGGCTTAATTCTCAAAATACCTAGAAGATTTGAAAACGTGATTAATAAAAATTGTCATTAATGTAGAAAAGTGAGGATATCCACAAACAGGACATTCATTTGAACATTATGAACTCCCAGAGCTTTGAACTTATTTCTGTTATAGAAACTCACTGCATTTTACCATCTGTATACTCTAAAGTGATATATATATATATATATATATATATATATATATATATATATATATATATATATATATATATATATATATATATATATATATATATATATATACATATATCCAGGAAAATATATATATCTTTATACATATTTTTTATATATATATATATATATATATATATATATATATATATATCAAACTGGATAAGTGTTCCTTATGGGAACAGGAAAAATCTGAAGGAGCAAGATCAGGACTATATACATCAGGACTTCTCTTGCAACCCTTGATGAATACATATATACATATACGTTTTTACAATATATACACATATACATATACACTTTGGAGTCCCAAAACATATATACATATATACACATATGAACATATACATTGCATTGAATTTTACTTCTGGGTCATATTGATATATCATATATATATATATATATATATATGGGACCCAATGAAAGTTTATATATTTTCATTTATATATATATATATATATATATATATATATATATAATATATATTTTTTATATGGGTTATATACCATATATATATCCAATATATATATATATATGCAAAGCTTATATATTTTCCTGGTTTCCAATCAAGCTTGTATATGTATCAAAATTTTTATATATGAAGCAGATGTTATATAGCATATAGGATATATAACAATATATATATATATATTGTTTATATATATATATATATATACTTTTATATATATATATATATATATATATATATATATATATATATATATATATATATATATATACATATACATATACATATGCCATGCATCTTATGAAAAAGTTCAATATATATATATATATATATATATATATATATATATATATATATATATATATATATATATATATATATATATATATATATATATATATATATATATATATATATATATATATATATATATATATATATATATATATATATATATATATATATATATATATATATATATATATATATATATATATATATATATAGTTAACCCCACTTTTATGCACTTCAGTTTTTCACGCTTCACCTTGTTGCAGATTTATGTGGAACATAACTGTCAATTTTATGCGGGAACTTTCACCAATTCGCGAATTTTTTCATAGAGCAGTATTCACTAATTACTGTATTTTCATTTTATTTTCAAGACTAAATACATTTTTATGAGAAAAATTGGTTTACTGATTTTCAAATATTAATATTAATGTAAACACAGCAAAATATCTATAAAATCTTTTAATAAATAAATGTCTTTAATACAAATTAAATCAATCTGTCTTACAGAATGTTTGACCACTAATCTCTCTCTCTCTCTGTCTCTGTCTCTCTCTCTCACTGAGATAAGAGAGAGAGAGTGAGATTGATTTTTTATGCATGTATCTTTATTTGTTTTGTACAGTATAGTTTTATAGATAAGCATGATGATGCTATAATTATACAGCTTTTTGAATTTCAATAAAAGCAGACAGGCAAATAAAATGAAAATAATTAGCGAATCATCATATGTAAACTTGTTGAGTTTAAGAAGTTAAACCTGTTAAGCTCATTCTGGGGTTCCCTATCCCGGAATGAGGTTAATAAGTTTACAATGATTAGCTAATTATTTTCATTTTATTTTCCGTGCAGCTTTTATTGAAATGTAAAAAATTGTATAATTACAGTATAGCATAGAAAATATGAAAAAATGAACAACAAAGTAACATCATGTGTATCTATAAAACTATACTGTACAAAACAGATAAACATGCTTAAAAGATAAGTTTCTCTCTTATCTCAGTGAAAGAAAGAGAGAGAGAGAGAGAGAGAGAGAGAGAGAGAGAGAGAGAGAGAGAGAGAGAGAGAGAGAGAGAGAGAGAGAGAAACAAAAATACATATGGATGTTAAAAATATTTAATATACTAGTGACAGTAATTGTTTTTACCAACATAAAAGGGACACGACTTCAATACTACGAGAGAAAACAGCTATGCTTACTTATATATGGGTAACTTGATTAATGGTCAAACTTTCTGTACAATTTATAGATATTTTGCTGTATTTACATTAATATTAATATTTGAAAATTAGTAAATCATTATTATAAGCATTTTAGGGGTGTATATACTTGAAAGTAACAGTTGTATGGTGGGGCTAATCTAAGATGACTTTGGGTATTTTGGGTGATGGTTTGGGGTGTATTTTTGTTTGAAATTATATTAAATTGTTTTAGTATGATAATTTATGGTATATTTTTGTTTGAACTTAAATTTGGCAGTGAACTGTTGAAGTAGGCTTTTATAAGTGTTTGAGTTTAAGCGTTACAGGGTATTTGGCAGTTATAAGCACTTATAAGCATTTTCAGAGGGGATTTTGCATTTCCAAAGATTTTGCAATTTTATTTTGCTGTATTTGTGGGTTCTGGAAAATTTATCCTGCAAAAAGTGGGGAGCAGTAACAGTTATATATATATATAGATATATATATTATATATATATATATATATTTATATATATATATATATATTGTTTTATATGATAATTTATATATATTTATATTATTAAATTTCCAAAAAATGAAACAGGCTTTTATAATGGTTGGCAATGCTGCAGTTTGCCAACCATTAGCAAGTGTTGCAATTTTGAAATTTTCAAAAATATATGTTCTGGAACTTATATATATCAAAAATATATATATATATATATATATATATATATATATATATATATATATATATATATATATATATATATATATATATATATATATATATATATATATATATATATATATATATATATGCTAATATATATATATATATATATATGTATGTATGTATGTATGTATGTATGTATGTGTATGTGTATGTGTGTATGTGTGTGTGTGTGTGTGTGTGTGTGTGTGTGTGTGTGTGTGTGTGTGTGTGTGTGTATATATATATATATATATATATATATATATATATATATATATATATATATATATATATAATTTCTATGAGTGTTAAGGGGGTACTTACTTGACTCTGGGCGGCAATGGATAACGCAGGGAAGTTCCTTTTAACTATTACACTTCTGACTCAATATTAGAACCACTCGTAGACAAAGCAAATGAAATCTATGGCTTAAGGCCTTCTTCAGGTGAGGAATTTATGTAAACTCTGGGGTTCTCTCAACTAATTATATTTACATAACAACAAAGATCAGAAGAATGACGAATTACTGGGTAGGTAATAACGAGGGCCCGCTAAATAATGAATCCTACACAGGATAAATATTCTAAGCTGACGATATCTTCACAACAGGGAAGATCGCAGTTGAAGGGGGGAACTGCACATGGATCGGCCGAGAGGTTCCACAGTCGAGACCTATATGCAAATATGCAGGACGGTTACTTGCAATAATAATAAGACTCACAGAGGGATCTGAAGAATGCACAGATGATGCCAAATAACTCAGTTAAACACAAATGCATTTTTTACATTAACACTGAATGTTCCCACACAAATTACTGAGGCGATCGCACAATGGAAAAATGAAGGGAATATTAGGTAGAGAATAACAGGTTGTGACTGGCTAAAACCTTAATTCTGGCACATTACCTTAGTCCAGACAACGTTGTCTTTGTTCAATATTGCGCTGGCGATGGAGGAAGGAATTATACTGCCACTATAAAAATATACAGTCGAGGCCCCGGGGTCGACACGTACGGGACAGACAAGGACGTCTATCTTGAGTAGGTCCTGAGCGATCTCTTTGGGGGAACTGAGAGCGATTCGCGATTCCTCTTGCAGAGTCTATTTATAATCTCTGAGGATTACGTTGGTTTCTCATCCAGGTGGCGCAGAGGTCAATTCTCATCACGCTTTCCTTTATGTCGACCACATGGTTTCCACATGGTGGTAGTCGGCTCGTGGGTTCAGAATGGGGCAGGGGGGGGGTCAGCTTTCTCTTTTGGGGCATCTCCCCCAGTCTGGCTGGATGCAGGGGTACCTGGAATTTTAGACTCAAGCAGTCACTCTGAACAGAAAGAGAGAGTTAGGCTTAACCATTTTGGGGAGTGAGAGAGAATATGAAGGGGCAAATTGAGACCTCTGTTCTATTGCTACATGAGGGGCAATAATGTTTATTTTTCTCAATTGGTTGGTAAATGCAAAACGGGTGAGGTTATGAGAAAATGGCCCCAGCTGTTTGAAATATATATATATATATATATATATATATATATATATATATATATATATATATATATATATATATATATATATATATATATATATATATATACGGTTATTATATATATATATATATATATATCAAATATATTCATCAGAAATTATTTATATATATGTTATATATATATATATCCGACGGAAGAAATATGGCCCCAAAACGGCAGAATAATATATATTTGAATATTTTTGATGTAAACCCATATAATAATATATACGTCGTTTTATATATATATATATAAGGTTTTCTTATGATTTATATATATATATATATATATTTTCGGGTTTATATATATAAGAATATATATATATATATATATATATATATATATATATATATATATATATATATATATATATATATATATATATATATATATATATATGTCTATGAAAATTTTTTTATATAAATATATATATTTAAATAGCCAAGATGTATTAAAATTACAAATATATATACCAATATATATAAAAGAAACATAAGTATATATATTAAAAATATAAAAATATATATAATACAAGAAATATATATGCTATATACTGTTTATGGGGGAAAATTTTTACACTTAAAATTATACATTTTAAAAGCCAAGATGTATTAAAATTCAAAACTATTGGACCAACCTTCCACCAGAGTAAAAGAAACATAAGTGGAAGGAATTAAAAATAAAAAGAAGAAAATACACATTTTAAGACAAGAAAAGGGGAGTGGCTGTTGACTGACATTAATTGTTTATAGAGGGGAACCAGTTGTTTGATCAATAAGGACTCTAAAATAGGTAATTCCTGAGTGTTGGGTGTTTGTCCGATGATTTTAAAATCTTTATTTTTAATGCATACTTTAAAAAGCAATATAAGAATATATACAATATTATTGGATACAGTGAATTAACGCATAACATTTTAGAAGATCCAGGGAAAAGTTGCATATTCGGTATGTTGATGTTTGTATAGTATGACATTAATATGTGAATATAGAGTACAGTATAATGTAGGCTAGGCTATTGTATCTGTATACAATATACCATAGTGTAGGCTAAGCTAATTCTTGTTTGTTATTCAATTTCTCTTTGTATTGAATTATCATAAGTCAATCTGCATGAACATCCAGAATTAGCTGATATTACAGTGAATCCCCATATTCGCGGGGGATGCGTCCCACACCCCCCCGCGAATAGGTCAAATCCGCGAATACTTGAAACCCCTCTAAAAACGCTTAGAACTGCCCATTTTGATAGCTTAAACCAAGAAAAACCCTGTAAAAATGCATATACATGAGTATTTTAATGGTTTTATCACAAAAAGTGCATTTATTCATGAAAATTATATGAAAATACAGTAATTAGTGAATATTTCTCAGTGAAAAATACTGCGAATGGGCGAATTTTCCGCGAATGATAGCTAGATATGTTCCACAGAGAAAACCGCGAATGTGTGAGTCCGCGAATCATGAGAACGCGAATACGGGGGGTTTACTGTAATAATTACTATACCGTATACGTGTAGAGTATACTTATAGTGTAGGCTAGGCGACCATATATGTATACATGGTACTGAATACCCTAGTGTAGGCTAGCTATATTCGAGATACATTTTTTCCAACAAACTATGGGTTTTTTGGAACCTAACCCCATCGTAAGTAGGATAATACCTGTTATAAGCATTTTTAGAGTTTTTTTTTTTTTTTGAGGTTTCAAAATAGGCAGTTCTAAGTGTTTTTAGAAGGGTTTTAAGTATTTGCGGATTTTAGCTATTTGCGGGGGGTGGGTTGTGGTACACATCCCCTGCAGATATGGGTGGGTTTTACTATTTAAATGTAAATCAGGATGCAAAGGCAAAAGTATTCTGGATTGACTAACTATGATAGTTTGGGTTTTAGAAGAGTTTAGCTCAATGCCGCAAAGCCTACTCTGTTCATGTACCAGATCTCTATTCAAGGATTCTGCAACCACAGACCTAAGACACAGAGAAAGAACGACAACTGGAAGAGTAACATCATCAGCATATGCAATCAGTTTGTTCTCCAGACCTTGCCACATGTCATTATTATAGATAATAGATAGGGTTCTGCCTATTAAAGATTCATTCAAAAAAATTAATAAAACACCCACCAATTCCCAATAGTCTTAGCTTGTAGATAATTGCTCTATGATTCACATGGTCAAAGGCTGAACTAAAATCTAAATCAGCCATACATGCCTCTCCTCCTCTGTCAAGATCACCTGCAAGACAAATTATATAGACAAGAGTGTATCACAAGTACGAAGGCCTTTATGAGATCTAAACTGTTATGCTGGTAGTTGCTTTTGATCGGAAAAAATAAAAATCCTATACAAACATTTAGAAAGCAGCTTCTTAAGAACCTGATAAAACAAGGGTAATTGAAATCTCCCCATATTCAGAGGAGCATAAGGACAGACATAGTCCCTAAGGTAATGCAACAGTGTTTCACTTCCTCCAAACAGAAGGAAAATTGCAAGTCCAATCTTTTGAAAATATTGGTAATATTTGGAGCCATGAGGTCAAGTCATTTTAAAAAAGATGGGAAAAGACTCCATTAGAGCCTTTGCTGCCATAACTGTCAAGGCCCAGAAGCAAAGTTTTGACTTCTCTAAACATGAAGGTCACTGAACATAACTTAGGCTCTGGAAAGCATGACTTAGGCAACATCAAGAACTCGCCACACTGTTTACTCACAAAGACTTGAGCCAAAAGTTCTACCTTCTGTTTAGGACAGTATACAGCAGTTCCATCAGCTCCTAGAAGGGAAGACATGCTTGAATTTACTCCAAAGAGTGATGACTTAAGGATAGACCACCACTTGGTTATCACCACTGGAGAGCTAGATCTCAGCACCCTCATTATAAGCTCTGTCTGTTCTCTCACAGACAATCAGAGCTTTGCTTCTAAGCTTAATGAATTTACACCAGGCTATTAGAATAGTAATTGTCACAGAAGCCTATCTAGCATCCATGAATGTATCCATCATTATATTTAAAGCTAGCCAAGCTTCAGGTAATTGCTGTATGGTCTTAGTATTTGCTGTGTACACTACACACCTCAAGCTGTACATCATGGGTTTTTGGTACTGCATGCTTACATTAATACCTTTCTGCCCCCATTGATTATATCATGACAGATTCTTCCATGTATAGTGGTGTTCTTTTAATACATTCATCTTAAACCATTGATGTTAGTCATCTTTAACATTGTTTTTAATTGCTCACACCTTCAAACAGTAAGGTACAGGACCCTAGAGTCCTAAAGTGGTGTATTTTGTTTCATGTCAGTCAGTCTGAGGGGTACCATCCTTCCAGTTCCCTATAAATTTTATAAATATGGCTCCACGTTAGATTACTGAAATATATAAGGTCTGTACTATCAGGAAGGTTCATTAATGGGAGCTTCCACTGTCAGTAGCACCTCCTAACTGATTAGGGTGAGACTTTCAACGAAGAGTTGACTCAAGTCAGTCATTCTGGGAAAATCTGGTAGATGTTGCAGAAATTATCAGTCATCTACTGTAGTTTAAGGTATAGTCGATCTTTAATATATTTTTTGTTAATGATTGCCTACCATTCCAAGACTGGCTGATACAATTACCAAAAATAAAATTGCTTTTAGAGCTCAAAGTCCCCCTATGTTAGCATGGAAGATTGAATATTTGTTTTCAACGTGAAAGCCATGAAATGCAGGAACTATTTGTTGTCAGCAAATATTGGTGGAAAAAGGGATGAAACTAAAGAGAAAATGTGGAATGGAAAACAGAGTTCATAACAAAGTGATAGACCTTGAGGTTTGTTTTTATCATCAAGGAAATTGTTTTCTTACATCAAACATGGATATGATTGTTTATCCTTAGGATCAGATGGATGGAATTGATTGGGTCTGATTAATTAAATCTATAAAATGAAGTTGAATGATTACTGGAAGAAGTATTTAAAACAGAACTTTCCTTTCTGCTTCATGTTCTACAACTACTGCCTCTTCAGGAGGTATCTATAGTTAATCTTTTACAAGACTTTCGAACTTTATAATTATAGGACAAGTGTGAAGAGTTTATCGACCTTAATACTGCATATGAATATGCAGTAGCTTGTTAATGTCTGTGGAATGATAGATATAAACCATTCTTGTTTGATATTTATTGTTTCCAAAGGATTTATCTGGTAGACATGTACATTGATTTGATGGAATCTTGAGGCATTGATTGATGAAAATTTTATTCCAGGCTCCTCTACCAACACTTCAGCGGTTTCAAGTAACAGTACTTCCGGTAAGTTTTACTGTTTCAATGTTTGTGTTGTAAGCAAATTCACTGTATCTTGTCAGTAAATAGCCTGATAAAAGTTTAATAGCTAGTGATGAATTGTAGCTTGATAGTTTCAATTACCTTCAAAGAAGTTTCTGCACAGAATTAGATTTTGCCCTGAAAGAGACTTGAAAGTTAATTCAATTGCACTGCACTGAAGGTGTCTTATTGTCTTTAGCATGGTTCCTAGTTATGAAGTAACTTTCCTTCTTCTCTGCACTTTAATTTTTGCATAAATTATTATGGTTTTATGAATTAATTTTGTATTTAAAGAGTTATTGGTAAAAATATTTAAATGCCCAATTATTTGTTGCATTGCTTGTAGAGTTAGAAATGATTCTACATTTCATGTGTACACCTAACATAGAGATAACAGTGAGTGATTTGTATGTAAAGAAAGATATATGTAAAAGACTGCTGATTAATGGATGCATTTTAAGAGTTGAGAAAATCTTTTCATCATTGATAGTGTTCCATGATGTTTGGTGATAGGCAGATTTACCCAATAGTTGTCCTGAAGTTGAGATAGCATTAAAAGAGTCTTGTAGTAAAATCTCATATCCAAGGAAAATTTTCCCTTTTGAATCAGTTAGATGTAGAATTATCTATATTACTGTATATTTTATAACTTGAAACAGAATTAACTCAAATTTATATTTTGATTTTGGAGAGAGCCTTCACAGTGAAGCAAACATAGAACCCTAAGAGTTCCAGAATAAACTAGATATGCATTTCTTTGAAATAAGTTAAGAAGAATACAAACTGGCATGATAAGATTAAATAATTTTGATTTAGGGATGTGTATGAATTCTTTTCTTTTACTCTTGGTGTTTACTCTTCTTTTATTTTTGGTATAGTATTAGATAATGAGGAGGATCATCTTTGCTCAATTAGGGCTCCTTGTTTCTTCAGACCTGCAGAAGAAGTATATATGTACCTAAGAATACTGTGCCCTTTGTTTTCACCAGCTTGGTAGAGATGGCAGTAGAGGAAGCTTCAGATATAAGGGTTTTATTTGTCATGAGGAAAGTGGCTGTGAATTGTCATAGAACAAACCACCATGTCTGGACATGCATTAGAAAAACACTTACAAATACCAAGGTGCTTCATGATGAACATGAAAAATCGGTATGATTATGAAGGAGAATAGGGCTAGTTAACAGATGATATGTATGAATACTTTTATTTCTTGCTTTTAATGACAGGTGATGAGATGAGCAGTCATTAATAAAAAGGAAAATTTTTGGAAAGAGAAACAAGAATGTGGACTAGCAGGATTTACTGACATGAGGAGTCTTAAAAGGAAAAGGGACACTTGTACAATTAATTCACCTTACAGTATTGTGAAAGACAATGGATATGTGTGCCTTAGAATTTTCCCACCTTGGACAATTATGCATCCTTCCATTGTTGTCAGACTCATGAATAGGTATGGATATTTCTTTTGCAAATCCTGAGATATTTTTTAATCAGTTCAGTAGTCAGACACATGTACATACAGGTACAAAAAATTTGCGAAGTGTTTCGAGAAATTAGACAATAAATAAAATATTTGCTCTGAAAATGTTTGAAATCAGATAAGTAATAGAGGAAATTCTAGTGTACTGTACTTTGATAAGGTAGGTTATAGATTTTTGTATACTGTCTTTAATGTACAGATATTGCATAAACTCCATGAAGTCTCATTGCTTTAATATATATGGTAGCTCACTCATTAGGTAGATTAGCAAAACGAAATGTATATCATGACTTACCTCTACAGGTGTCAATAAGAGCTTACAGATCTTGAGTTCTTGATATTCTTTGACTTACAGCAAGGCATTTTAAAATCTTTTGTATCATTGTGTGTCAAACATTCAGTTTGGTAAATTTCAGTGTTACTGTATTCGTGAATGTATTAATGACTTTATTCTTAAATCCACATTTTTGTGCATGAGTCACTGTTCTTGCATTTCTCAGGTTTTGAACACACTGCTTTTAGTTTTATACTGCATTTTTGAAATATCAGATTTGTTTCACAGCCAAGGTAAGGAAGTTTATAGCCTAATATGGACACAGCATACCATACAGTACTTACATTAATTTCTTAATCTTTTGTTTTTCACCGTTGTTTGGATTGTGTGAGGGAATTATTGTCATCACTAGTGAAAAAACCAGTTCCAGGTTATCTCATAGATTCACATAACACAGAATTCATCGTAAATCTCCACTTCACATTTAGTGCCACAACCTTTGTGCTGCAAACTTGTTTTGTAATTGCTGCTGTAATGGTTATTGTAGTAACAGTTTTAGTAGTGAAACACGTTACAGTCTCTCCTGTTTCATTGCACTTACACCAATAAATCTAAGGGTTAAAGCACTACGTACTTGAGGACCATAGGTGTTCATACATTGATGTGGAGCTTCTATAGGTTTCTTATAAATATGATAAGGTTTGGTATCATTACTGTGCATTATCATAATACAGTAGTTGGTTGGTTCTAATAAAAATCCTCATTCTTTCACTATCTTTATACAGTATCCAGAACTGACATTTTTTTTTTCACAATTTTGATTTAATGACTTTACCTCATTCTGATGTTTCAGGTGTAATTCTGTAATACTAAACCATAGAGAAAAAATTTTGCATCTAATAAATATACTGTAGAGAAATTTTGGAAGCTGGAAGTTTTGGACAATATTGCCTCCAATAAAACAATGACCTTTCGTGGAATACAAGATTATACACGTACTCACTGCACTGAACTTCCTATACTGTACATTTTTATGTATAACATCTTAGTTTATAAGAAAATTAGATGATATTTCACAATCATTTACACTTAACATTACAGTATTGTATATGTACATTTTCTGGCTTTTAGTTCTTGCTTCCGTAGTCAAGGCAGTAGTATTTTCAAAACACAGGTACCATTATTAATGACATAATACATGTAGTCCGTTACAGTGTTAATGGTACTGTAAATGTACCGTTAAAAATACAGTACTAATATAAGTTTAGTTTTGATAATGTTAACTTACCAGGATAGATATAAGTAGTACAGAACAACCATTCCTTACACAGTAACTAGTCTCAATGCCCACACAACATTTACAAGTATTAGTTCAAACATAGTACAGTACTTCAACCCTGAGCTAAACAATAATCAGTGGTAGAAATGATATTTATATCTGCCTTACAATAAATAAAAAGGAATTTTTCAGTGTTACGCCACTTCCCTTGCAGTGGTGCTTCTTGGCAAAAGACTAGAGTGTGATCACTACCACATTCATGCCTTTAACCACTGAAATGGGACTATTACCCCTCTGCAGACAAGTTCCACAGCACCAGCCACTTCATCATCATGTCAAATACCCTTATGCACACTGTGCTTGCTCTATCACTTATGCACTCTTGCCTCCTTGATGTTAAGCCTTTCCTTTCATATACCTCTGTCACACCATCCAACCAACCTTTCTAAGGTCTTCTGCTTTCCTTCCTTTAAATGCTTCCATTTGTACATCTTTTCATTAAACTATCATCTTCCATACTTTCTACATTACTGAAGCATTTTGAAACATTTCGATCTATCCCTTCACCTATACTGACCATTTTACACTTGTATACTTCCACATATCTTGTAATGACAATACTTGTTATGCCACAATTCATTTCTACAGCTTCCACATTTTTTCTTTCATTTGCATTCGACATCCACTCTCCACTTCCATAGAGGAGAGTCGGCACAACAGTCAGTTGATACATTCCAACCTTGGCTTTCACAGGCACACCAAGCTTCCTCCAATGTTATGCATACATCCTGGTACATTTCTTGCTTCACCTGTTTTTTTTATTCTTCTGTTCTTATTCTACCATTATCTGAAATATGAGGCTATCAGTCGAGAAACATGCCAAGCGCCATCCTGGGTCAAAGTATTTTTTAATTTAATTTATTGTATTTTGAAAATGGCACTTGGCATGTTTCTCGACTGAAAAGCTCATATGTATCTCAAAAGACCTGTACAAATCTAGTTCTTCCAATCCTTCACTGACCATATTAATATTTCATTGCTCCCACTTCCTGACTTCCATTACACTTATGACCTTACTCTTCCTCACATGTGTTCTTTACTTTCTACTCTTGGAAATACTTTCAGACTCTTTTACCAGTTTTGTCAAACTTTTTCTAATTTTGGCTGTTTCTCTTCAGTATCCTCAATTAGCACACTATCACATGCAAATATTAACCATACTACACCATTCATGGCTCATTTCTTCATCAATCTACTTTTCTTTCTGTGACACCTCACATCACTCCATCTATAAAGATATTAAACAGCCATGGAACAATAAAACCTTGTCTCAGCATAATTTTTATGCTAAATAAGTTCCTCTCCTGCCTATAAATAATAATACATGCTTCACCTCCATCATAAAAACTTTTATTGCGCTCAACAGTAAAATTGACTGGTGGTAATAAGAAACACTATTTGCTGCTCTAGTTAGTTCCATTGTCTTGGAATTCCAGTGCAGCTTATTCCAGGGTATATAGTCACAAATAAATTCCTAATTTTTAATCTATTTGAACTTTGTGAATTGCAACGTATAAAAATACAGCCTTCTAAAAATTGTATCAAGTACAGTACTGTACTTTATAGTGCTGTACTGCATTGCAAAGATAAGCAATAAACGTAAGGCATAACTCATAAAGATAAGCAATAAACATGAGGCTTAACTCAAACCTCGCATTATAGGAAACTTTTGAAAAATGTAGTGATGTGATAATGCATCATTTGGTTCTTTACAGCTTCCAGTGCAGGTTCTGGTAGTACAACTGGCAGTTCTTCTGACAACACACATTACACCTCTACAAGTAATATGACGTGCAAAACAAAAACCACTTGAGTACATTAAACAATTATTGATTAGTAAAAGTAATTTCTAAATGATATAATGTACACTCTTCTACACTATCATTGTACACCACATATTAATGCTTAGATTTCATCGTAACATTACATTTTACAGTATATGTAGTATCATCTCTGAAAACTGCACAATTAAGAAATTATAATAGGTGCTTATTGGTACAGTATTTACATTTTACAGTGGGTCTTGTTGTTCACGTTGTTGTACTTCAAGTACAATGAGAGAGAGCCAGAACTGAAAATAATTGTGCATTCTAATATTTGATCATTTATTTAACACTTAGTCAACCAGTCTCATCTTTTCAAATCTTTGGACATAGAAATGTATTCTGAAGACACACCACCCAATCATAGAGTATCATAAATTAAAGAATTACACAAGATCCTTCCTTAAGGAGGTTCTCCTAAAGGACCCCTCCATGTCACCATAAATCCAGCTGACCAATATTCTACATGTCACCTAAAAGATTGTTTTAGGAACTAGCATAAGCAGCTCATGCCATTCTTTTCTTGTTGCAAGAGGTCAGCATTCTTGCTGCCATTTGTATTCATTGTTAATGAAAAATATGATTATTTTGTTCTTAATTTTACAGATAATCTGTCCCTATAGTGCTCTTCAGAATTTTTAATTAAGCTGTGGTTAACACTGTACAATAATGGTAAAAATGTATTGTGGTCAAGCTTAATCTAAATCATGTTCATTATAAGTAACTATGTAAAAAACTTTTTTCTTACTGCTTTATAGGCAAGCTCCTCAGATTTTAAGTTTAGTGGTTTATTTGATATTGATATTATTTTTGTTCCTTAGGAGGTGATCATGTGTGGGGCAGTACAGGTATTCCCCTACTTACGATGGGGTTAGGTTCCAAAAAACCCATCGTTTGTTGAAAAAATCGTAACTCGAATATGGCCTAGCCTACACTAGGGTAATCAGTACCATCTATACATATATGGTAGCCTAGCCTACACTACACAGTATACTTTATACATATATGGTATAGTAATTATTAGTGTCGGCTAATTCTGCAGGTTCAATGCAGACTGACATGATAAGTCAGTATAAAGAGAAATTGAATAACAAACAAGGCCTGGCCTGCACTTTCGTATATCATATTCGGTAGCCTAGCCTACATTATACTGTATTCTATTTTCACATAACACTGCCATATTATACAAACATCAAAATAACGAATGTGCATCTTTTCCATGGATCTTTTAAAAAGTTATGCTTTACTACACTATATCCAACCGTAAATATTCTTATACTGCTTTTGCATTATAAATTCCGATCATAGCGATCAAATGTTTTGGTTCGGAATCGATCACGCGGTCTTTATTTTGATGCATTTAACTCGGTTCAGAGGGCATTTCTTGCTTCTAGTTAGCGTAAATGAATCTCTAGATACTTTATTTATAAGGGACATATGTATTTTTCGTTATACGAAGTGTTTTTATGTCGAAATATAACTTAAATATGTCTCGTTGTGAAGTTATTTTAGCCATTTTTTTCGTTAGTAGATGACGTTGGCGGCTGGCCGTTTGTTTTGTGTAAACAAAAAAAATCAAGATTCCGTTCGCTATTTTCTCTTGATTTCATCATCATACCACGAGCTTTTCGTATGTATCTTTTATCGGCGTGAAAACAGCAGTAATATGTGTTCTTTCATGTCCAGTAGTTTTGATTAAAATACTTTCCAATTTTATTTGCGGTCGAGTTTCATCCATGTTGCCAATGTACGATAATTTATAGTCATTAGCAGCTTGAACATTCTTTTCTCAGCGTCAGCTACAACTTGCAGCTTAAATTTACTGCAGCAGTATATTTCCTTGCCGATCTTTTCTCCAGAGCGGATAAGGGTAGTGTAAAAACATATCAGTACTTAATGTCATTTTTAACATAACTACGATAATTGTTTAACCGTACGATGGTTGAAATACAATTAAAACAGTTGTTATCCGATTCAGTTATTAGCAAAACAACAGAGTCTCTTTTGGTTGTTTAAGGCTGTACGCATTTTCGCAAGAGTATAAGGTTACTAACAATGCTTTTATTATTCTCTTACTTTTTTTAACTAGAAGATGGAATAAAGAGATGGAGAAAAAGAAGTTGGTCTATTGTAAGTTGGTCTTTCTTGCTGCCTGATTCTACGGCAATTGTAGTGTACGCTGTTGCTTGTGCCCGCTCGAAATTTTTAAAAATATTTTCTAAATATTGTCGTACCAGTATTAATTGCTAACTCCATCGTAAACTCGAATTATCGTAAGACGAATTATCGTCACTCGTGCACTACCTGTATTTACAAACGCACAAAAATTGCAAACGAAAACTGACCTATTTTAACTTCCGACACAACGAGGGCAAGTGAGGTCAGCTCATTGAATTAATGTACCTATTCCAGCCTCTCGGGCCAACGTATCGTACACTGTACGCTGCCTGAATGTACGTTGTTGCCTGCGCCAGTTGCCCGCGAAATTTAAAAATACGTATTTTCAAAATATTGTCGTATCGATATTAATTGCTAATCCCATCGTAAAAGCGAATTATCGTAAGTCGAATTATCGTAACTCGAGCACTACCTGTACTGTATATACATTTGTGGTGAGATCATGATAGAATTTTCATTTAATTTTTATTTGATATTTGGTGAGATCATGATGGGATTTTCTTTTAATTTTTATTTGATATGTTTTGTATATTTTTGATAATTTTTTCACTTTGAAAAAGCATTTTCCAAAATGTCTTTGTGCTATGCGTGCTGCAGTTGGTGTTGTGATGTGCATTACAATAATTAGAGGCTGATTTTCATTCTTCTGATACTTTGTCTTGGCAAATATAGATTTCCTCAGGATAACAGACAGAAGATCAGTTGGCCTGTATTGGGGTGTAGGAGCCATTGCTAATGGCAGTGACCTGTTCCTCCTTTTCCTCTTGAAAAGTTTGAAGAGTTGTCATTAAAGAATAATAATGACATAAGGCTGAAGTGCACTCAAGTCACCCTGAGAGAAGAGGATGCCAAATCCTTCTACAAACAGTTGCTTGATTGGTCCTTCAGAAAAGTTGTGATGAAGAGGAACAGAATTTAGTGAGGAATTGTTCCCCCTCACATACTTCCAAGGTCAACTAGTAAAGATATCCCCACCATTAGCAAATATCTTGGTGGATGTCTTTGGAGGAGCAGGCAGTATCCAATCTCTCATTGTCCCCAACGCAAGAACTAGATGAGTTGCAACGAGAAGACCTGTCTTTGGCATTAAGTGGATCTTTGTGTAAGGAAGAGTAAGTATTCATGGTCAGACGTTGTTCTTACAATCAGTGCTCCATAATGTTACTTCCCAACTGCCAGAGTGATCATGGCTGGATGAGGATTTGGAGTGTTAGCAACTGGAAGAGTTATGACTAGATTTCCTCATATTTTCAAAGAGGCATCCTCTGAAGAAGAGGTCTAGGTGACTGTATGTTATTCCCTCAAGATGCCTGAATTTTGGCAGCAAGGACAGACACACATTAATATCTTCAGGATTAATTTCAAACTGTATCATCTAGATTTGGTACAGCATAATCATCAAGGTGGTTGCCATGTAGGAAACAGTGAACCCAGTGAGTTGAAATGTGTCGGCATGGATAAGAACAGTTCTTTTAGTCTGGTCAAGTATGTCTCACTGGTTGCTGATGCCTCCAGTGGATGGAATTAGCAGCTGTCAAACCGGTATGTCTGTCCATAGATAGGGTAGAGAGGCTGGTAGAGGTGAGTATGCAAGCCTGTCCACTACCACAGTAGTTACAGAATGGGGTAGTGTGTGTCCATGAGTAATGCAGGCAAGATGCTGGGATGATGTACAGCAGAGCTCTCTGTGAAATGTGTGCTGGGTCAGGAACTTGGGAGACACAATAAGCTGAGATGTCAAGTAGTAGAGAGTAAAGATTGGGCCAAGGCCTAATGTGATGACTGTTGCTACTTTAATACCACGAGAGATGCCAAGAATGCCATCATCAGCTTGGATACTGAAGTCTTAAGGCATGAGACACATCAGCAGTGGTTCTCTTAGGTTATTTTTTTATGTTCTCTTCTGCACTTGGCAGCAACACTGGTTGAGTGACCATCACAACACATCTCACAGGTGCATTGAACATACCTGGTTGTTAAATCCTTGTCAAAAAAAAAAACAAAAGCATGGCCTTGCGATCCTGACTTGTACCTGTATGCTGGAATATTATTAATTCATTGTGAAAATTGCACAAAAGAATTACATCAATTTTAGCACTCAAGAGCTATAATTTCATTAAGCAAAAAGACTGTTAACACATACTATGAACTGAAATTAGCGTAATAAGTCATTGTTTTTCCCTTTATTAACAAGTACTTTAAATTAGAGAGCCAGGTGAAATAGTGAACAGCATTAGTGTAACATACATAGTGAGAACATAAATAACAAAGTATAAATAGTTGATACAGCAAGGTAATTTCAAATCTAATACCAAAAATATCTATCAGTATACAAAAAATCACAGCAAGACCAACACAGTGCACTTGAGTTTTTTTACTTCAGTACAGTAAATAAATCAAGAGATGGAAACTGGGTAAGACAAACAAAGACTCACTCCAAAATGCCACCTTGGTAACAACTCATTAGCAGGTTAGTGACAGAGTAATCCTAAAGCTGTACCAAAAAAATAGTTACAAATGAAGAAAATAATGCAAATATGTAAACTCACAAACTAATTTACTTGATTAAGGAACATGGGAAAACTAAACACTCAGAATGATTTAAAGTTGACTGCTGTTCTTATAATAGTCAGTCCTGAAGAAGCCAGCAGTCTTGAAGATCAACCCAGCATCTGCAAAGTACCTACTGGTAATTGCATTAGTCTCTTTTATAAGTTATTGAACCCAAAGTGAATATAGCTGAATGAGATTATGATTAATAAATGAGAAAATGAATGCTAAATACTGGTGAGCGAGAGAATTTGTATAGCACAAAATAGGGTACTGTATACAGTTGGTTTTATCACAACCCACAATGAAGAACTGGTTTGGACAAAGAAAAAGTCTTTGTATTGAAATAGAAAGATTGATGGCTTTAAAATCTTACTGATACTGGAACAAGCGAAATTTTGGTTTACCGGTCCAGATGAAATGGTTAATGATCTCTTATAACACAAAAGGAGATTACATAGAGAAAGCTTGTGGTTGGTAGTAATTTGTCAAATATAAAATTAACTTTTGGCATCTGAGATTAGACAATTCGTATCACTCCCCATGTCTATCTAATTATAATAAGCTCCAAGAGTTTAGTTATAATTGGATATGGTGAATTTTTTGTCAGTATTAAGAGCTTAGATATAAATATGATCAGTTTTTTCTCCCAAAATTTTCAGCATATAATAAAGTTGGCTATCTTGACACCTTGGCTCAGCATACATTAACTAAGCTTTTATCATGGTACTTTGTCACCGAGTCACTCTGTTTCAGATGCCCAATTTATATTTTAGCTTTCATGAGTAATCCGTTCCAGAATGGACAAGTGGTTTCCCCTTCCCAGGTTACACACATTAAGAGTTTTTCCTGTCTGGAGACTTGGTGGTTATCAGTGTAAGCAGGTTTCCTGTTCTATTTAAAATGAGCAGTCCTTGACCTGAAGTAGACTGACGTACTCTCTGGCAGAAAATAGGGAAGAAAATCTTGTTCTGCTGCTCAGAAGCTTTCCATTAGTGGCTTTCAAATCTAAACTCAATGAAAGAGGCTTTGATGAGACAGCTTTTGAAGACAATAATTGTGATCATCATTAGGTATATCTGTGTCTCAGAGTTTCCACTACTAATTAGTTGGAAGACCCCGCAAAATTTCGTAAATCATCTTTCAACAAAATTTCATAGATAATCTCTAAAAATCATCTTTCAACAAAATTTCATAGATAATCTCTCCACCAAGTGCCAGACAAAACTGCATTTTTATGCTCTCTTCTTATCTAAACCACTAGAATTATCTTTTGGTATGGACATAATATCTACTCAGATGTTGACAAAACATTAGTTGTCTTGATACCAAAAACACCCACCAGAAAAGTATATTTCAACAGGATGTTTCACTAAAGATTTTTATTTTGAAATCCTCCAGAGGACCTTGTTTGATGCCTTCTGAAACTTAATGGCTATAGAGAAAGAATGTTTTTCCCAAATTCTGAATCCAAGTTGCATTGCCAAGAATAAGAATCATCTGGTTTGCAGGTGAAGATTGTGGTTGAAACCCATTTAGTAACTTCAAGACTGTTCTCTACAAAGATAGTTTCACTTACTAGGGAGGCATAGCCAAAAATTACACCTCATTTCTTCCTTGTTAGAAGGATTTCTCACATGGGTGCCATCTTAAGTGGTTATGGAGCTATCTTCTGTTGCTTTGAGAGTCATTTGGTCATTTGCTATTTGTTGTGTGCACTATTACTTCTGTCTTAACTCTCAATCATTAAATAGTACATTTTGTTTTGAATGTTTTTACATTAATATAATCTCTCCTTGTTTCCTGTCGTATCGCAGGGTTCATACTGACATCCGGTTGTCATTTTATAAAACTGTTTTTCATGCACCTTTAGGTTTCTTGATCAGATGTGTATGATCAAATAATAATAACAGTAGTCTGTATTCTAATCCACCATCCACTTTGTTAATTTTTGTGGTACCTTTGCTTACCTGAAGGAGACTGATGACCTTGTTCCAAAACTGGGCCCTTGATTTTCTCCCACATTGTATTGTTAGCTTACTGCATCAGCCAGCCACCAAGGTTCACCAGCTGTGTCTCCCCTTAATCAGTCTGCTGAACTTTAGATAGGTGATCTACACTTAATTCAGGAATAAGTTTCCTTGGTTCTCTAACATGAAGCCTCCTGAAATTTTGAATGATGCAGTGGCACCAACAAAGATGGAATTAAATCTCTCATTAAAGCATGTGGGGATTCCTAGCAGGTGGCTTATACATTACTGTTGAGTTGACTCTTTAGGTAATGAAGGTGGTCATCTTATCTGGAACTTTTAGCTAACTATTCTAGTTTTTGTAATATGGGACATTTATGTAGATGGTAACTGTTTACAGAATGCATTTCTGGCTTCAAATGTTTACTCTCAAGTCTAATTTATATTATGTACCATAAGTACAATATTTATAGGACGCGAAAGTCTCATGCACGTATGTACTTTATTGAGTATACAGACATTTGCATTTACTGTATTTTTTGGCATCAAAGACATTTTTTCCGAAAAATAAGTTGCAGAAATTGACCATGTGTTCTGGAGGCTAAAGGTTACATTTTTCATTGGCCCTTCCTATCCCAGAGGAAGGTAGTCTTTGCTAGACAGTAAACAGAACATCTGTCTATGACCTCTTCTGTGTATAAATTATTCTTGGTTAAAACAGTAAATTAACAAAAGTGTCACAGAAAATAGTAAATATACAGCCAGTCTCCGGTTTACAACGGGGGTTCCGTTATGATGCCGTGTCATAAGCTGAAAATCGTCATAAACCAAAGCAATCTTTGAAAATCGTAAGAAAATCTTACTTTTAATCCTTTGAGTACCCTATGGGTATCTTGAAAATGATGCAACAAGCATTTTTATTGAGTCTTTCATAAAAATCCCTCCAAAATTTTACCATTCTGCTGTTTTGGAGCCAGAGAGAGAGAGAGAGAGACAATGTTTGCTTCTCTGCTTATCTACCAGAGAAAGACTTGGAATTTCACAAAACTACAGAGCTCCCCCATTTTTACATAGGAATAGGTCCAGACCCTACCACGGAAATGCAAAATCCTCGGAAAAGCAAAAATCCCCACTAAAAATTCTTATGACTGCCTATCTTGAAAGTTCAAATACCAAATGTATACTTAAAGCATCATCCTACTTCAAATATAGCTTAAATTATTATCCTGTTACTACTGTATTAGTCTTTGAAATTATATTATCAATATCATTTCAAAGTCATCTTAAACATTTGTACTGTTTTCCAGCCAAAATGAGAGTGAGTGAGTTACAGTATATTATTATTATTATTATTATTATTATTATTATTATTATTATTGAATATTATTGCTGCTTCAGCTGCATTTATTTTATTTAACTTTTTCTATTTTCCTAATATTTGGAAAATCAGTAGTACTGCCACAACTCGCCTATATTTGTCATTTCATGGGGGGAAAAGTCAAAATCTGGATTTGCTTCTTTATATATTCTATACAGTTGGTTCTATACAATTGTTTAGTTTCGACACTCTTCTGTCATTCTCCAGCGGGAGCTAGTAGAGGATTTGCATAGGTCCTTCTGAATTTAACGGGCTTCAGGGGGTTATGGATGGCGAATTCTGATTGGTTGCAGTCAGCGAACTTCAAGCCAAATTTCTGCAAAAAGCTCGATCCTGACAGATCTTCGCAACCTGGGAATGTCATTCATTCCAGCGTTCTGGCCTGCCGTTGCGTGATGTCATGCCGGCTGACATCATCGGTAGTTTTGGCTGCTATTGGGCTGGATGAATCCCCGACTACGACAGAAAGAGTAGATAATGACATCATTCATCCGCAGCCCAATAGCAGCCAAACTACCGATGATGTCATGACATCACGCAACGGCAGGCCAATGGGAACGCTGGAATGAATGACATTCCCAGGTTGCGAAGATCTCGCAGAAATTTGGCTTGAAGTTCGCTGACTGCAACCAATCAGAATTCGCCATCCATAACCCCCCGCTGAAGCCCGTATATAAATTCAGAAGGACCTATGCAGGTACCGGTCTCTACTAGCTCCGCTGGAGAATGACAGAAGAGTCTGTCGAAGCTGTCTGCCAGCAACAATTGTATAGAACCAACAGTATAGAATATATAAAGAAGCAGAATCCAGATTTTGACTTTTCCCCCATGAAATGACAAATATAGAGAGCTGTTAGCACGCCTCACTGAAGAGAGAAGTCCGCAACAAGGAAAATAGAAAAAGTCTTCTACAAATAAATGCAGCTGAAGCAGCAATAATATTCAATAGAACCTGTTTAAAAGAGGGTCTACTGCCAAATTATATTATTATTATTATTATTATTATTATTATTATTATTATTATTATTATTATTATTATTATTATTATTATTATTATTATTATTATTATTATTTAATCTTACTAATATTTGAAAATTAGTACTGCACTTTTTATTAGGTAAAGCATTTATTTACCATACAAACGTGGTTAGTCCTCACCATCTCCACAAATTTATTACAAAATTCTTGTGCCATCATTTTTTTCTCTCTCTCTCTCTCTCTCTCTCTCTCTCTCTCTCTCATTTCAGAGAGAAAAAGAGAAAAAAATACTACAGAGAGAGAGAGAGAGAGAGAGAGAGAGAGAGAGAGAGAGAGAGAGAGAGAGAGAGAGATTGTTACAAGTTGTTGTTGGCTACATTCAGTCCCTCCGGCCAATAGCTGGCTACATTCAGTCCCTCCGGCCAATAGCGTGTCATCGTGGAGAGAGGGGTTTGCTACAAGTTCTGTTATGGCTACTTCTAATCCTTTGAGCCAATATCGTGTCGTCATGAAGCTTAGGTCAAAGCAATAAAAAAATTGTAACACAACTGATGATGGAATTTTGGTATGTTTTTATGGTTATATACAGTAATCCTTATTTCATTAAAGGATATATGCAGTACAAAGAGAGAGAGAGATATAGGTGGTTGGCCTTACTTAAATCTCAAAAAGAGTGAAATTATTCATGAATTATTCGAGAGAGAGAGAGAGAGAGAGAGAGGTTGAATGAAATGTTTACATCGGTAAGCAGTTTTGTGATTTCACGGAATTTTAATTTAAAATTTATTGGTACTTTTCTGTGGTTACCTGAATATTAATACTGTATTTGAAAGTTAGTAAATAATTTTTTTATCATAAAAAATGCATTTAGTCATGAAAAATAAATAAAAATCAGTAATTAATGAATATAGCTCTATGAGAAATCCTTGAATGTGAATTTTCTTCCATTGTATGCATTGGACTGAGTCCGAAATACAGGTATTACCATCGAGAATCGTAAGAAAACCTTACTTTTAATCCTTTGGATGTCTTGAAAGTGACGAATCCTGCATTTTTATCGAGTTTTTTCATAAAAAAACTCCAAATATTGACCATTCTACCGGTTTGGATGCATACAGTATTTCTACCGTATGGATTGGCTTCCTTTGAAATACTGTCAAAAATCGTCAGAAAACCTTGCTTTAATCCTTTGAGTGTCTTGAAAACAATGTACAGGCAGTCCCTGGTTAACGGCGATCTGGTTTTACGGGGCTTGTTTAGCGACGAAAATCGGCAATTTTTGACACCGAAAATCACTGAATTCCGCTTATCAGCGCCGATAATTGGGTACTGGTGCTGATACATACCTAACAGAGGTGCCGATAACTGAAAACCAGCGCTTTTCAGCGCCGATAATCCCTAAAAATTGCTGAAAAATCGCTGAAAATCACCGATTTTTGGTTAGCAGCAATTTTCGGTTATCATCACACCCTCAGAATGGAACCCCCGCTGATAACCGGGGACTGCCTGTATCCTGCATTGTTATTGAGGTTTTCAACAAAGGTATTTTGGAGCCATATTTCTTCAGTCAGATCGACGTTGTCAGCATTGTAAACCTGGAACATGCGTTGTAACCCAGGAAATAATATTTTTTATTAATATAGTTGAAGAGCATCATAAACTCAGAACGTTGTAAGCCGAGCCTGTCATAACCCGAGCCCATTGTAACCTGGAGATTGTCTGTACTTAGTCACAGGTTCATTTCTGTATTGAAGGATTATGGTGGATGGGTTATTGGATGATTAGCAGCTTAATGTTGTATATCAATATTAACAATTTTTTTGCCCATCTCAAATGATGTTGACTTTAGGGGAACATTATTAGTTGACAAAAGTAAAATTGATATGTTCAAAGGGTTTACCAGCAAATCTTACTGAAGCAAGACTGTTAATCAATGTGGAAGTTTTGTAATAGGTTGCTTTTTTTTGATAGTTTCATCTTATATTTATACACTTTATACTTAGTAACAATGCACAAAATATTTTCAGGTTCTGAAGATTAATTTTTTTCATACACGTATTAGTAATATCTGTATTGTGGGGATTTTAATCCTATTCTATTTTTATTTTGTGCAGTTTGGGTTGTCATGTTCATGCCATGTTTTAACCAAGTGTAGCTGCTTATTGTAGGGTTTATTTTTTCCTCTGATATTAAAAAAAATGGCTAATAAGCTGTTTTCTAATAGTGTACTGTCAAAATCTTAAAATACTGCATCAGCGCCAGCCCCATCCATTTACACACTGAGACACAGTTCACTGGAATGTTAACTTCAGAAAAGATAATTTAATATCAAAACCAGTGAACTTTAAAAAACATAGAACAAAGTATTCTTAGAATAAGTGAACTAAAAAATTGCAATAATCAGTATGCTGTAGCAGCCCAAGCCAATGTATGTAATACATTGAGAAGTTGAATTTGTGCACACACCAAGGCAAAGCTGGCAGCTCAAGAGTTGCTACTTTTGTTTTTCACTCAAATTTTTCTAGTAAAGTTGGTTGTCTCTTTGAGGTAAGAGTGCCTTCAGTGCCAGGAAATATAGTACTGTATAGAACATTATTTATGTGATAAAAATCTTAGCATCATTTTGTTCCAAAATAACATTTTACAGTGAAGAAAATTATTTTTCAGTATTCTTGCTAAGAAAATCATGAGACTGGAACCACTCATGCTCTAAGATGCAGCAGTACACAAACATATGATACCTGTAATGCAGCTATATGTTACTTATAGTTTGTGTAAACAATAGTACTTCATCTTATTAAATGTTCAGTAACACTGCATATTGATTCAATGTAATAACACATTATCTTATGAAATATACACATTGTATCTTATCAAATATCTTATTGAACATAATTATGCATAAAAGATCAGAAATAAACTTGCTTAATTTATCTTTCCATATATATAGTAGTTGCACCATGCACAATATGAAGTATATATGTTAACTGGGTTATCAACATCATATATGTAAAGAGAATTCTGGCATCAGCACAATAGAACATACTGTAATTTCTATTAGAAGTAATTGAAGTAAGGAGTGATTATTATTAGTGAATGTTTTATTTTGCAGCTTCAGATTCTGAATGTGGTAATTCAAGTGATAGTATGCCATACACCACAGGAACGAACACAGAAAGTAATTTAACATTTGCCGTTCAAAGACTTTACGTAGCTCATTGAACATATTTATGCTTTGTATAAAGTTATTTTAATTTGACATCAAAATGTTATAATACCTCTGAACATTACATGAAATGACAAACTACTGCATAATTTTATATATTGTATGCTGAAACTACACATCATTAAACATTTAGTGTTATGCTTTAAGGTTTACAGAAAAGCTTTATTAGCATGAAGTAATATAAAATATACGAGTAAATTAGCATTTTTAACTGGAAAGTAGTTACACAGGAAACTTGCATGTAAGAAACGTGAAACAGTTGTTACATGTACACTATTATTATTATTTTTTTTTTATCTTTCAGCTTCTGGCATGGAGCCTGGGAGCTCAAGTGACATTACCCCTAATAGTACCACAGACACCAACACTGGAAGTAATAGTACATTCTACACTTGAAGATTATATACTTTACATTAAAATATTTTTCAGATATTTACACTTACAGCACATATAGATTAAATTTGACATAGTGCTTCAAAATGCTTTCTTAGCATAATTATAGTACAGATTAATTATATGAACATGCATAATTGTATTAATTTAAACAAACTTCAATTTATCACATAAGATACATAACGCCAGTAACTGTACTCTGTTTTTGAAACTTGTTTCATTTGCGTACATATAACACACAATCATAATGTGTAAGCAATCATACTATATTATACAGTGCCATATAATGTAAATTCCATTATCTCTTATTCCACTTAGGTCCATTTCATAGGAAACTTTGCTGTGTAAAAGATGACACCAGTAGCTGCTTCTTTTCACAGCTTCATAGTATTTTTTTATTTATACATTAACAAAATTTGACAGATCAGTGTATTAAAATGCTCTATGGATACTGCCTGATGTACTGTAACTGTAAATACAGCATAGTTTAATATACAGAGATTGCATATCACATAAATGTTGTGTTGATGGACACATCCAAAATGAGGGAGAGAGCTAGTGGGCGAGCTAGCAATATTAGCGTATGTCCATAGTCATGTTAAGCTTCTATGACAGCAGTGCATAATTTTGGTAAATAAACACTGAGCATGTGTATATTTTCATTCACCCGTACCATCCAAGCCTTGCCACAGTGACACACCTGATGCATTTTAATTCCAGTTCATTGTTTAAAAATTAACTCAGAACTGTAATTTTCATTTCTCATCTTAGGATAATTCCCAGTGCTTTCTCGTGTAATCCACATGAATATGTACCTGAATATGTGTAGGTGCAATTATGGACCTGTACATCATACTGCATTAGAGGACTAGACCTATGATAAAGAGGATACTATATACTGTACTTGAAATTGTAGTGTCATTAAAAATTCTATACATTGTATTAGTAGTATACCTATGACTCATTGAAAGCATATCATTACATCATGTGAATAGGGTTGTGATGATAATAACACTTGGATTTATAAAATGCATGTAATTGTAGTGTACTATATACAGGCACAGACTTATAACAAGGAGGATACTTTGACTTGTATGTACAGGGTACGTTTTTCCTGTAGCCTGCATTCATGCAATTTTATTATATACCGATATTTTCATATTTGTCATTTTAAGTGCCCCTTGGACTGCACTGATTATTTGATTACCTCTATTGCTCTTAATTTATGTACTTTGGTACAGTCATGCTCAAATCTGAGGAGACATGATTCTTTTTGCATCGTACAAAATCTCAGACTCAACATAACGTTGCCAAGTAGTGTTAAACTTTTTTTTTATTTCTGAGTTTTAAATTTAGTGGCATTATTCATTTTTGCAGTAGTTGCCATTTTGCAACAAATTCAAGTTCTAAAATATGTCAAAGTTGATTATAATTAATCTTTTGCAATATAACTTCAGTTCTGATTTTCATTTGTTGCAGAGCGAACAAATTTCTTTTCTGAAAATATAGTACTGTACAGTTTCTTTTTAGTATTTTTATTTAATTTACTACCATTTTTGTGATATTCTTTTATTTGTTGTATGGTGTCAGTGATCCAGGTAGGCATAATGCCAGATAACTCAGTTGCTTCTTGTAATCTGTAATTGGTATCTACAGTAACTTTTTACTACTGTATCTGGAGCGTGACTTCTTTATGCTATATCACATTGTGTTTTTTTATGTATTTTGTACAGGCAGTCCCCGGTTAATGGCGGGCTCAGTTAACAGCGATTCGGTTTTATGGGGCTTGTCCAGCGACGAAAATTGGCAATTTTCGGCGCTGAAAATCACGATTCCCGCTTATTGGCACTGAAAATTGGGTATTGGCACCGATACATACCTAACAGAGGCGCCAATAACTGAAAATCGGCACTTTTCGGCGCCGATAACCCCTAAAAATCGCCGAAAAGGCTCCGAAATCGCTGATTTTCATTTAGCAGCGATTTTTGGTTATCATCACACCCTCAGAAACGGAACCCCGCCGATAACCGGGGACTGCCTGTACTGATAATTTTGGTAAATTATATATATGTTAATTTTTCAAGTCCTTTTTGAAGTTATTCAAATTTGATAATTCCTAGCTTATATACAGTAGTAAGTAGCCTTAAATAATGACCTTAAAGTCAACAACCTCACTGCCTACTTTTAAGGCATTATGGCCTCTTGTTTACTACTCATTGTTATCTTAACCTGGTTGTATCGGATAAAGGATCTTGCTTTCACTTGCAGGAGGTTAAGAATTTTTTGTATTGAAATTTTATAATCCATACATTTTCTGCACCTTACTGCCCTTCTGCAAATGGAGAATTGGATAGGTTTGTGGAAACATTAAGAAAAATATGAAGTTTTAAGCCTGCAAACATGCAGATTTTGTTTAACATCTGTAAATTTCATTTATATAGGACAACGCCTCATGCCACCTCATGTTTATCGCCATTTTTTTTCTAATGAGTAGGAGACGTATGAGTAAGTGGATATTACATTACCTGATTTTCATGACCAGTGATAAAGTAGTGCCAGAAATAATTCGAATAGTAACACACAGAAGAACTTTTCTGTCATCATCAGTCCTTGTATGTTCATACAACGACAAAAATTGTTGCCCAGCAAAGGTTATTTGCAATAAGAAGTTGATGTTAATGGTACAATTGTAAAATGTCATAATATATATCACTCTTTAGCAATCTTATCAGAAGAGAGTTTAGAAGGAAGATGCAAATAAAAGTTCAGCACATAATTTGCAAAATAAAGTTTGTGTGTCGCTTACATGTGTCATCTTCGTAACAGGCTTATTATAATGTTTTAATTAAATCGTCACGTTTCACAGTACAGTATGCTTCATTTCACTCATCATTTCTTGTTTCTTGTGTATGTCACTGAATGGCTTTGGCTCTAGTACATGGCCTTTGTTTCATAAGTGCTGTGCATCCATCTGTCTATCGTGTCTCCAAAAACACCAGTACTCTGGCATAGGGAACCTCGTAAAAACTGCCCATACTTTTGTTTTAGCTTAAAGAAGGATTTTGCTTTCAGCAGACCATGAATTTACAGATAGGGTCTGTCTGGTTTTTACTCTTCAGACAGTTTATCAATTTATCAAGACTAACATTTGGCAAGTGGAGTTGCTTGTCTGCTTTCTGCAGCAAACACCTTGGTACTCTTGGGTACTACTAGTACTTACGAGTTATTTCCCGTAGGGGTTTAGTGCTGTCAGTGCACCTCATGAGATGCACTGTAGGCATTACTTAAGGTTCTTTGCAGCATCCTTTTGGCCCCTAGCTGCAACCCCTTTCATTCCTTTTACTGTACCTCCATTTGCATTCTCTTTCTTCCATCTTGCTATCCACCCCTCCTAGCTATTGTTTCATAATGCAACTGCAAGGTTTTCCTCCTGTTACCCCTTTCAAACCTCTGTACTTTCACATTTCCCTTACAGTGCTGAATGACCTCGTAGGTTCCAGCACTTGGCCTTTGACCTAAATTCTATATTCTAGTCTGTTCTTACAAGTTTGGATAATTGTGTTTACGTTCACACACTTCTAGCCAGAGCTTAATATAATTTAAGGAACTGATTTGTATGTAATCATATAGTTCAGTATATTTTGTACTACGCCATTATTTGTGTGTTATATTTCACAATACAGTTGTAATTTGACATTGTGTTTCTAAAGTATGTCGTGATTTTTCAGCCTCCTCCACCAATGGGTCAGGCACTTTGCCTGGGACAAATTCCAGTAGTGCCAGTGGTGGAAGTAATAAAAACTTACATTTGAAATTTTTTTAGGCAATTTACTAAATATCAGACATTTCATTATACATTTACATACATTAGTTAACTAATTCTTGATAATAGGGGAAACATTAGACAGTGAAATGAATTTCAGCATTATGGTAATTTACCTGAACTATAAAATTATTTATCCATCATAACATAAGATCTTATTGAGTCTGCTTTATATACCATAAAATATAATTAGCACTCAACACAAATTATTATACAACATTTGTTCATACAATAAAATGGTAAAAGTTGCATCTTTAATGAAATATCCTGTGCTTTTTGCAGCATCCAACTCAACCAGTACTACCAACAGCACCACAGGTAATACCACAGGAAGTAAGACCACAGCAGAGTTTTTTCTTGTTTGTACTTTTATTTTATATTTGCTTTAAATTGCCAATATAGCAATGGGGAGCCATCCAAACTGGAAGAACTACTGAATGTATTCTATGATGGAGTTTGAAAGCAAGTTGCATCATAGTATGCCAGAATAGTAATTTCTTGGTAGTGAATAAATTTTATTTTTTTGCCAACCATATGAAAGTCAAGTTTTTCAACTGTTGTGTGTGGTTGAACTGCCTTATAATGATGGTAGGACCATTTTTATTTGATATTCTTTTGCTCCTGAATATCTTAGGAATAATCATGTTTTCCTTTTCCTTTCTTAAAAGATTGTTAGGAATAATCATGGTTTTGAGGTCCTTGACTTTCATTGGCTCACATACATTCATTCACTAGCTCAGATACCTTCATGGAAGTAGGCATTCAGCTTGGTCTGATTGTAGGTGTATGTTCTAATTCTGTTATGAATTTTGATGCCTGACAGTGCCAAATACTTTGTACCCATATCCAATCCAGGATCCTCAGATGATAAGTCATTGAAGGTGGTGCTATTGGAGGAGCTACTACCATTTTTACAAGCATAGAACATTGTTATGGAAATATAAGTGTTGTGTGGAAATTTGTTAAATATCTTATTTAAATATCTTATTTATATTTTTTAGATTAAAAAATTTGATCAACATAGCCTTGCACTGTGGTTCAGAATGGGTGGTGGCATACACATTTATCAGAAAGAAAACGCTGCTACCATAAGGCATGAGATAGTCCCGTAAAGTTCAGTATTACTTGTCCCTACCCTCCTTATTCAGTATAAAGCTGTACTCATGATGCATCTATGATCAGTCAGAGGAGAGGGAAGGACAAATACTGTAGCATAAAGCACTGGCTATTGTTTGAGAAATATGTTTTGAAAAACTGGTAGATGGGAAGACAAAAGATTGTCTGACTTACCCAAATGTTTATTGAAGTTAGGAAGTGATTGAAGTAAGAGCATCTCTACTGTTGGGATAGTTAGGAAATTTAATTGAAGTAATACTGACATCTGATTGGGTGATATCAAATAAGAAGGTTATCTACATAAACTTGTCATGTTGTTAACTCACTCTGGGTTACAGTCATTTTCAGAGATAGATTGGAATGTATATCAGGCTGCTCAGATGCTGCTAATTTATTAAATGACTGATTGTGTTTCATGTTCAGGAGGGTAGGGAAGAAGTTAAGGCCTAAATACCCATCTGTGAAGCTGAGCAAAAGGTAAAAATATGAAATTGCAACATTTAGGAAAGAGGTAACCTGAATATGCTGTCAGAAGCAAGCACAGAGAGGAGAGAAATTATTTATGGCAGATGTATGTACATTGGGAGAAAAGGTGTACTGGCAATCTCATGCTGTTTGGTAGTACAGTGTGGCAGAAAATTACTTAGAGAAAGCTGTTCAAACCTCTGGGATTTTAGACAACACTGGGAATGTTCTATTTAGGGAGAGAAACTTGTGATGGTATCTTTTCCATGACAGTGTTCTTGGGGAATTTCTATGATTCAGTCTCTATTGAAGAATAACTTAAGCCCTCTTTCAGAAGACAGATTGGATAGCCACCAAACATAAAGGTGGGGGCTCTGTTGATTTTGATAGGATAAGTTGTAGAGGCCTCAACAGTCCTCTGTCCTCTGAGAGGTTATGTCTAGAGGTGAACTGTATTGGAGCCACTTTGGTTCTGTGATTGTCTTTGAAAGTTGTCAGATGGCATTTTTCTTGTCTTTGAAAGTTGTCATATGGCATTATTCTTTGAAAGTTTACAGATGGCATTATCCTATTCAGCATATATATCAATGAATAGAAAAAGAAGCTGCACACTTTCAGAGCTTGAGAAGGGTGCTACAATGTATCCACCTTCCATTACCCTGTATTAGAGGAGGCCTATGGACATGGTTTGAATGAAGATGAAGTTAGAAGTGCTCAGCTGATTCAAGAAGCATGGTCTCTTGGATATTTTGCATGCAGGGTTAGAGGTTTCCAACAACCTTTTGAAGCCTTAACAATTCTTCTTTCGTGTAAGTGTTGTTCCCAGCTGGTAAAAATTTCCCTAGCTTACAAATATTTTTGCCAAACTCCATTTCAGCAGGAGAGACATTCATTTCTTTTTTCATATCAGAGCATAGGCCAAGGAAGGCCCAGGGTAGTTACACCTTCCAGTGGTGCTGTTACACTAGGCAATGATTCTGCCTAGAAGGATTGGTGGGGGCTCTCCGTCATGCCATTGGTGGCAGGGTTGTACACTGTGTGTGGTGATGTTGGATCCCATCAATTTGGCTAAGATAGTCCATGCTTAGGAAGTGAAAGCTGGCCCTAGTCAGAAGTTAAGTAATCAGTGATGTTGAAACAGCAGACCCAGCCATTGAGAAAGAATGTATCTGAGCCCATTGTAGCGGGAGAAAGTCCCACTATGTCAGCATTGAGATGTCTGAACCATTGTCTTGGGGAGTGGCAATTTGCTGATGCCTGGACTCCATATGACAGGTCCCTTTGCTCTTTTGGAACTTTATTCACTGTTTTGCCCAGGTTTTTATGTCTTGGTTATTTGCCATGCAAATTGTTGTGTCACTAGTTTTGCTATTGTTGGCTGATGAACTAGTCCATGAGTGAGGGTGGCCCATTCTGGTATTGCTAAGGATGGTTCATCCCATGTTACTGAAGGACATGCCTTCCCATTTCTGACGTATGGTGTCGCGATAGTCTCTTGTTTTGGGATCTTGTTGTTGAATGTTGGCAAATTCAGTGATGTTAATTGTTAACAGGCAGATTATGTGTCCTGTTTTTTTTTTTTTTTTTTTTGTTAAGGCTTGGGGTAGTTGGTGATGTGTGAAATGGTGAAGGGTGCACTTTCTAGTAGGTGACAAAAATGTGTGGTACTCTGGTGTACAGTGAGAAGTTCTCTGTCAGAGGTGCTGTATTATTTTCTCTGTTATTGTTAATTTTTACTGTAGAACCAAAGGGGTTTGATGATGCTGTTGATGATTGTTCAATGATGGTGCCCATAATGACATTGCCTTAGTCTGTAATGTTTGTGAATCTGGCCCGAGGGTTGGGAAATTTCAGCATCAGTGTGTCCATGGTTGCTTTGAAGGCATCATGTTGGGCAGGGCCCAAATTGAGCATCCTGGCATTTCCACTGAGGGTGTTGTAGAGGGGTACCACAGTTTGGATGATGCTGGGTAGGAAAACTAGTAATTTTACCATTTCCATGAATTATTTTACCTTGGAGGGTACAAGATGGGCAACGTTTCTAGATATGTGATAACCCAGGAACTTGGCAGAGGAGACTACAGTGATGCATTTGTTGGGATGGGAGACCAGGCTGTTGCCTTGTAGAAGGGATAGTATGACTCAGGTGTTTTAGGTGTTCTTCCTGGTTTTCTGGAGAGTATAAATATCTCATTGGGATAGCAGATGTAGAAGGGGGATATCTCCCAGGATGTTATTCACCAGCCTATAGAATGAGGCCCCTAAATTCTAGAGATTGAATGTGACTAGTTGAAGGTAGTATATGTTGTGAAAGGTGTGATGATTGCTGTTTCAGGATATCCTCACTGTGGACTGGAACTTGGAAGTAACATTTTATGAGGTTGAACTTGAAGATTCTCACCCCGTGTAGGGTGGAAGTAATATCCTCCATGTTGGGAAGGGGATAGTGATTGGGCTCTGTCTGAAGGTAGTCTCCCCAGGGGTGCCATGAGCAGTTTGGTTTCTTGGCCATGTAGAGGGATGAGGCCTTGGGGGTTTGGAGGCCTTTTTACAAAGGCCTATACAGTACATTCCATCACTTTGAAGGCCTTCTTTGCAGCGGGGTAGTTTCTCTGGTGGCAGGTGGTGGAACTTGGAGTGCACTGGACAACCCATTGTCTTGATGTAGCGGTGAAAGCTGTATTTATAGGTACCCCAGGTGTCTGACGTGGTTCTGCTCTGAAGATGTCAGGAAATTCTTATAGTAGGTGGTGCAGGTATGTTGGTCCTACTGAGGAGGGTTTCAGGTGATTATCATCAGTCATCGTTCAGTGCAGGTAGTATTGACCCAAAGGTTCCTGTGTCAACAGGGAAATTCTTGTTTGAGGCTCTGTTGGGAACTTAGAATCTGATAGAGTGGATGTTCATTGATATTGTGGTGGCCACTATTACGGGAGGTTCAGCTTGCTCCTTTTTTCTCGGGCTACAACCAGAGCCACAGTTCTTGGCCACTTACCAGAAATTGTGATGGTGAGGCACAGTAAAGGGAGTTTGGGTGCCCTTTTCTGTTGTGATTTGTACTTACAGTATGTTAGTGTGCTCATTGTCATTGTCCTTGTTGTCTCTGGCCTCACAGATGGTGTGGTTGGTATGTTGTGAAACCTTCAGTACCTTCAGTAACTTTTGCCTTTTTGAGTAGGTCTGCCGTGGGTGTACCCTTTCCATTGGGAAGAGTGACGCAGATGTACAGTACATTAGTAGGCAACAAAGCCAAATCTCCTAGGTGATGTTCACTTCTTTGGGGGCTCAGGCTCATCTCAGGACACCCTATCTAATGTGTCCTCCAGTGGAGCGATGAGAGTGAGGGCTTTTCTGGTGTGGACAGAAGACAGGAACAGGATGAGCACTTCATAAGCAATCTTTTCTCCTTGTGTGTCCAGCTAATGAACTGTAGAGTTTCTGGAATCACCTCAACGAACTTACGAACTTTTAATTTAAGACATTTCGTAGGTGGAATAGTATCTCCCATGTCAGAAACCTGACAGATTTGATGGCAGTCATTAAGATGGGAGAGTTACACATTTGTATTAGATTTCATCTGGCAACAACTCAGATGCTGTGACCTTTACAAGATTTTTTCTGTGCAGTAGATTCAGCCATGTTTAGTCCGTTACTTGCCAGGTTTTGGTGCTAGAACCAAATTTTTTAATTTACCTTGCTGTTGAAACTCTATGATGTTCTCTTGAGAGAGTGAGAGAACTAGCCCCACATAATGGCACTGATCTCTGCTTAGCAGTGGCACAGATCTCCACTTAGCGGCACTGATATTTGGTTAACGGCGCCATTAAGTGAGTTATTAGTGCTGTTATTGCCAATTTTCCGGTAGCAGTGATTTTCGGTTAGTGGCATTCAGCCAGAAACAGAACCCCCACCATTAACCAGGAACTGCCTGTAGTGGATTTTTTTTGGTAGTCATAGAAATATTTAGTCCATTAATCACCACCAATCCAATGCTTAAGTGTGAGTACTGAGTAGAGACCAACTGACAGCTTTTGAAAGAGTGAACCAGAGCTAAGCTACATTAGTCCATTGTGGTTGGTTAGGTAGGACATGGTTGAGAACCATGCTGGTCTGCCATGTCACACCAATGTCAGGTTTTGATCTGCTTTTGGTACAATATGTGATGAGAATTTTAGTTGCAGTAGTAGGCCTGGTGGTGACATGGATGGTGTGCAAGTACATGACTGTGAGGGTGCTCCATGATTGGCTGGTGAACTTGCTGGCTAAACCTGGCAGTGAAACTCAGGTCTTACAGTGGCAGCTTAAGGCCTTCTCTGAGTTCAGCATCACCTTCCTATACACTTCAATACAGGTGCCAACTACTATATAAGTAGGTAGTGACAGTACTGTAATGGATACAAGATGGGTCAAGGAATGCATATAATTGCCCTCCATTATCGTGCCTATTTTCATATCTAATAAAAATACAGAAGTATAGTACTATATTATGCTTTGCTATATAGTGATGTAAGTAGATTACTGTGCACCTTGATAATTAGTTTGCTATTTTGTTCCCAGCTCAGCAAAGTGCTCTTATTTTTCAAAATGTTATATTGTGTGATGAGAAAAATGGGTTGATGAATTTGTGAATCTAGCAAAGATTCCAAATTGCTCAAAAGAAACTGGAGCCTACGAATTGTTTTCCAAGTAATAGAAAATTTTGCATTTTTACCATTTTCCCTTTCAGCTAAATGCTGTTTTGAAAACCTCATACTATTCAGACAAATATTCTAATACCAGTAATTTCACAGAAGTGTTTGAAGCATAACATTTTTAGTGAGGTAGATAAATAGGGAATGTTTAGTTTTCTTCCTGTATTTGGATTTTGCAGCTGTAGGTTCCTGTATGGGGAATAGGAAAAAATTACTTGGAAGTTGGTGTTGTATAAGGAAAAAATGTTTGTTGAAAAAGTATGATAAAATGAAAAAGATAATGAAAGCTGAATCTGAAGTGAAATGTTTTGCTCTCCAGTTATATGCATAAAATGAATATAACTTTAAAGTAAATTCCTGCAAATCTTTGAAAGCAATCCTGAATTTTAATGTTTTATGTATGCTCTTTGCAGCCAGCAGTGGAACAGCTGTCAGCAGTACTTCTGCTCCAATCGCTACACCGACAAAAACAGCTACAGGTACTTATCCATATATATATTTTTTATTATGCTTGTTTTAGAAAAAACCAGTTGAATTGCATTAATCTCTTACACATTATTATTATTATTATTATTATTATTATTATTATTATTATTATTATTATTATTATTATTATTATTATTAAATAGTTTAACCAGACCAGTGAGTTAAAATATAGTGTTCATAGGATTTATATTGGTACAATAACTAAGAGGCTGTTTTTGTTCTAATTTGATTTAAAAATAACTCATAATCTGATCTTAGTCTCTTAATCTGGTTTTAAGAATAATTATTTGGGTAACCTAATCCTAGGACTTCAGCGATTACAGTATACAGTCATACCCCGAACTTAAATGAGGTTAGGTTCCAGAACCCCTCGCGCAAGGTGAATTTGAGCATAAATTTGGCACTGTCTCTAAAAATGCTAATAAATGCTTATTTCTAAAGTTTAAACACTAAATATGACCCTAATCATGCTCCCAAATTATTAAGCTAACTTTTAAATGAAATTAAAGTTATTGTAACTTCATTTAAAAGTTAGCTTAATACATTATCCTTAAAAAAAGAAATAAATGGTTGACATAAAAATAGAGTTGAAAGAGAATTTCTGTCTCCCCTTCCGACCATATTTGCCACACTAGTGCATTAACACTTCGTAGATGGCACAGGTAAAATTTAAACTAACTACTGTACAGGTAAAGATGTACAGAGAAATAATAAGTAGTAAAAATGTTTGAGCACTAACTATGAACAAGAGAGAGAGAGGTAAGGGCTGTCCTTACTTAAGAGAGTGAAATTATTTATGTTATTACGGAGACAGAGAGAATAACGAGAGAGAGATACTGTCCTTACTTGAAATATCATGTTAAATTATTTATGAATTATTATGGAGACAGAGAGAATAACATGAGAGAGTGAGAAGTTATTCTTACATTAGATATCAAAAGATGGAAATTCAATATTAAACTAACTTTTAAATGAAATTAAAGTTATTGTAATTTCATTTAAAAGTTATCTTAATACTTTACCCCTAAAGAAAGAAATAAATGGTTGACATAAAAATACAGGAGAGTGTGAAGATTATTATACTATTTCTCTCTCTGCCCATTCCGTTAATCTATTTTAGAAATCTTTTCAACATCGTTTTTAAAAACTTCTTTATTCTGTCTTTTTCTCTTTGTTCTGAAATGTTCTGTGTCTCTATGTTTTAGAACAGCGCATTTACAGTGTGTAGATGGTATAGGTAAAATTAGATCAATTTAAAATTATCAACTGTACAGTTAAGGACATACAGAGAAACAGTAATACGTAAGTTTCGCTAACTACGAAGGAGAAAGAGAGAGAGAGAGAGATAACAGTTGTCCTTACTTAAGAGAGTGAAATTTTTTATGAATTACTACGGACACAGAGAGAGAGAGAGAGAGAGAGAGAGAGAGAGAGAGAGAGAGGAGAGAGAGAGAGAGAGAGAGAGAGAGAGAGAGAGAGAGAGAGAGAAACCTTTGACCCGCTTAATCAGCAACACTCCCCCTTCTTGTCATGTTAAATCGACATGTCTGAGTTTGACAGAAGATGAGGGGAAAGATATTTGTTTGTTTAAAATACTTATCACATACAAATTTTGTAATTACAGTTTTATTATTATTATTATTATTATTATTATTATTATTATTATTATTGTTATTATTATTTATACTTGAAAATTAGTACTTATTATTAGACAAAAAATTTATCATACAAAACAAATAAACATATACATGTACCATAAAAATTCTCTCATCTCAGTAAAAGAGAGAGAGAGAGAAATTATTTTCATTATTTAATGTTATTTATTTTACACATAAAAGCTTGAAAAGTTATAAATTATATAAAAAATTAAACATAACCCTTTGCAGGGTTTCTCAGTATTTGCAAATGTTCGCGTCTGTGAAAAACTCGTGTATGACAATTGGTTAGGTTCCAGTGAAAAGTGTCTGTGAATACTCGCAACTCGAATCGTGTAATTTCGGGATATTATTGTACATTAATATGTTTAACTTTTTTTGTTTTTGCTTACATTTCATTTTCAAGTCTCATATCGTTTTTTGTTAAAAGTTTATTCTTTTTTAGTGGTGAATAGCCTTTCACATATGAGTAGTTGTGTCATTTTCTTAGATCTTACACATCTGTACCTGATATGCTTTACAACAGAGTGAAACTAACCTCAACTTCATGCTAAACTTGGTCTGGTTAACTGTTTGATAATGATAATACTGTACCATGTATTTAAGGCGACCTTTAGATAAGACGAGGCCAAAAATTATGGCAAATTTTCATGAATTTATCTCATATCTGCAGTATAAGACAACTGCTAAAACACAAAACCATCTGTGTATAGGCTAGTTTTTGGCTATGTAAAGATGTTATTACAAATGTTGTTTGTTCATATGCGGAATAAACCCAGATCTTAACGTGAGGATAAAATCTTCTAGCGCCAGCTGGGAAACGGTAAAAAACATATAAATTTGTAGAACAAGGTATTGGTGGCAACTGGGTTCAGCCAATCAGGTGAGAGAGAAGGCATCAGCTGACCTCGCTCCACTTGGGGTCGCCGTGACGCATTGGTTTCTGCCTTACCGCCTTGCTAGAAGGACATGCTGTTGCCTTTCCTTCCAAAAACCAGTGTTTTCCTGCCTGTTTACCTTCTTTGGTTTGCCCCATTTGTCATGAATTAGTGCTATTCTGTGTGTTCGCGCATTAATGCTTGTTTGTGTTTGATTTGCTTCATGTTTGATCATGCAAACCCATAACTCATCTCAGTCTTCCAGTTCTAAGCCTCAGAAAAAAATGTCCTGGGGTTGGTGGTTACTCATGCTTTCGTTTACTGGTTTCTTTTGAGACTGATCCACATTCTACTTGCAGCAGATGCAGATCTTATGTTTATAATATTTACTAATCCCTGTTCTGAATGTCGTTCTTGGCCTCCTGAGCAATGGAGGATTTTTGCCAAGAGGCAGCATAGGAGGAAGTTGGAGGTGCCATGTTGGAAGGGGTTTTCTCTTCTTTTGATGGCTGCCTCTCAGACTCCTTGTTCCTCTTCCTTGCCCAATCTTCCTCCTGTTACTGCTTCTTCCTTGGAAGATTTTACTCATTCCCATTCTTCCGTAGCTTTCATCTTTGGAAGTTTTGCAAGAGGGATCAGGAGATATCATATCAATTGCTGCCCCTGCTCTCTCATGTTGGGGGGGAGTTTCCCCCCCCATACCAGGAGTACCAACCTTGGATGGCCTTTTATCCCGTCTCCTGTTGTCTTGAGTTCCCGTGTCGTCTGTGATGACAGTTGCCAGCCCTGCTGATCCCCCCTTTTGCAGTGCCCAGAACTTCGGTTTTTGTGTTACCACACCGGTCGTCTGTGTACCCTGCCCAGCATTTTTATTCAGCATCTGAACAACTGCTCACATCCCAGCTCATCCGCCATAACAGTTCCCAGTTCAGCAGCTCTTCTCACTTCTCATAGGCTTATGATCCCTGTGTCTTTTCATCTGTCAGCAGTGCTCTCATCTCAGAGTTTCGAGCCTTCTCCCGCAGTGGCGACTTCTGTTCCGTCTTCTGATGCTCTCTTTCGAGCAGTACAGTAGTCAAGAGAGTTGACATTGTTATCCGAGAGAAGTACAAATGTGTTATGAAGAAGAAGCAGCGCAGGTCTCTGTCTCCTTCTCTGTCATCATCTTCTTCTTCGTCTTTGTTGTCATTGTTGTCTTCTCCTGTCCGGTCCTCCCCCATTAGACGTTGAAGGATTAGGGACTTCTTTGCTGCTCCTCGCCTAAGAAGACCTGGAATTGTCTCTTCTTCTCCATCACCTTCTGACCATGTTAGTGGGTCTCCTGTTCCTGATCGCAGCCATATCCGTGTTGTGGGTGTCACATCCAGCTGCTTCTAGTCCCTCCAAGCAGGTTTCTGCCACAGGGAAATCTACAGCAGTGTTGTCTTCCCCCGATGTCCTGGTTCATATTCGTAGGAAGGATAATAAAGCCCCCATTAAGAAATCTCACGTGGAGAAGTCTTCTGAAGTTCAGCTGTTACCTTCGGGTTCCCGCAGTTCTACAATGCACGTGAGTGGTTCTACACGTGTACGTGTATTCAACGATGGCTGTTGTCTCCTCGTTGATCTCGTTCGGATTCCCGAAAGAGAGATAATGTGTCTCTCTCTAGCTCGCACATCTGTGCTGATAACTCGGTCGTTCCAGAAGTCCTTTCTGTTCATGCTCTCCAAGGAGGGCATCTGGTCGTTGCTCCAGCTTCCAAAGCTGTGTTCATTCGCACATCCTTGAAGACCAGCACATTTGTGCTCATAGTCCAAAGCCTTTGGTTGTTCAGCCTTGCTCATCATCTCAACTTCTCTGTCGTTCACAATCTCCTAGGAGAAATCAGGATCATAGTTTGAGTTCAATCGGCCACAGAAGTTACATCATTGACGCATGGCCGCATATCGACACACATCCGTCTCATGAAGTTGAAATTCAGTCTCTCACTCTTGCGATTGAGAAGACCCTCAGGATAGATTACCATCGTCATTGTCCTGCGTCCAAGCTCCCAAGAGGGTTTTAGGACCTGAGAGGGATTACGCCCCAGTTATAAATAAGGATATCCCTCATTCGTCTGACCCAATAGATAGAGTTGATCCCTGCTTCTTGGAGATAGAGGATGTTGAAAACCAAGTACAGTATTACAACATATGCTGAGATTATTGAACTCATTTGTGAGTCAATAATCTTTCTCATGAAACGGCAACATCATCTTCAGATTTCCCTACAGCTACAGTATAGGGGCTTTACTCGGTCCTAAGAAGGGCGTTAAGATTTCGGTGGAATTACCGTGCGCTAATCGTGCTGATTCTGTCTTAGGCCATGTGTATTCTCTCGTCTCCGGCCGTGATAATTCTTTTTGGTCTAGTAGGTTTTATTCAGCCCCTAATGTGGCTCTTCACGAAAGACAAATCAACCCAGATCTGGTCCGTTTAGGCCCTGGTTTGGCCCTAGATCAGATTAGATCTGAGGACCCTTCCCTCACTTAGTCGACTGCCTCTTTTGCTTTTCAGACTGTTTCTTGGTTAGACTTACGGTCTACAGCAGTGGCAAAAATATCTTCCTCTGCATTAGGTGACTCAGAAGATAGTGCCCCTTATAAATTAGACTTTTACAGTAAGGCAGTAAAGCCATCTTTTACCTGGCCCATTTACATGCTAATATTTGGGCTAATCTGTTACCAAAAAGAGGAGATGCAGCCCTCTCCAAGGTTTCAGAATATATCAGCACAGATTCCTTGTTGTCCTTGAGGAATGGATATTTTGAACTCCTTTTCTCTCTTCCCTACAGAGCAACTAGACATAGCAGTCAATAGACGTCATGCAGACAATAACGACTGGCTAGTGCATCAAGGAGTATCAAAGTCAGTTGGTCCTTCTTGACCTATTTCTTTGAGACCTAGGCCTCAATCTTCTCCTAAAAGACCACTAACGCAGCGTCAACTAGCTAGAGCTAGTCAGCCGGCCCAGTCATCTACTGTACTAAGAAAACTCCTCAGCAACAGCCCTTTCACCCCCTCTTCTAGACCAGGAGGAGAAGCCAGGGGAGGTAGGCAATAGAGTAGGCACCCCTCCCCACTCTTTGCCACCAGTGGGGGATGCCTGGCGAGCCTCTGGGCTATGTGGCAGAATTTCGGAGCAGAATCTTGGGTGATAGATGTTCTATGGGTGGGATTTCTACTACCCTTCGATTTCACACCCGTCTCTCTGAGCATCCCTTCCATCACTTGTCATACACCAAGGACTCTCCAAAGTTTCTAGCCCTGCAGGAGGAAGTGAGGAAAATGATGGAGAAAGGGAGAAAGGAGCAGTGGAAGTAGTCGAGCCTCCTTCTCCAGGATTCTCCAGTCGGGTTTTCCTAGTCCCCAAGACGACAGGCGATTGGAGACCAGTGATAGACATTTCGACCCTGAACTTGTTCATCAGAAGCAGCAGTTTTATGCTCACAATAGATCTGAAGGGTGCTTACTTCCAGATTCTGATCATCACTCTTCCTGAAAGTTTCTCTGCTTCAGCCTGGGAGAGATAGTATTTCAATTCAAGGTCCTTTGCTTCAGTCTAACAACAGCCCCTCAAGTGTTCACAAGTGTTCACCCTAGTGTCATCCTGGGCTCATTCTCAGGGAATTTGGCTCTTAAGATGTTTCGATTACTGGTTGGTCCTGGCAGATTCTCAGGAAAAGCTAATCCAAGACAGAGATCGTCTTCTTCAGTTTTGTCACGACCTAGGCATCGTGATAAATTTGGAGAAGTCAAATCTTCTCCCCAGTCAAAAGATTCTTTACTTGGGAATGGTAATAGGTAATACTGTAGACACGGTGTTGTCGAGAGTATTTCCATCAGACCAACAAATCGAGAAGTTCAGAAAAGTGGCACGGTCCTTTCTATCAGAGCAGAAGCAGCTGGTGCGTACTTGGCAAGTAGTTCTAGGTCCCCTAACCTCACTAGAGAAACTCATTCCCCACGGTCGTCTCCACATTTGCACTCTCCAATGGAGACTGAAAGGGCTCTGGTCCCCTGCAAGGGACTCGCCTTTGTCCCAGGTACAGTACCTCTGTCTACAGAGGTGAGAAAGGACCTACTGTGGTGGTTAGCCGAGAAACACTTGACTATAGGAGTGCCTCTTCATTCTCCTCCTCCAGAAATTCTTCTGTTCTCGGATGCCTCGTATGAGGGTTGGGGAGCTCATTTGGAGGACCTTCTGATTTCGGGAGTCTGGAGTCTTCAGGACAAGCAGCTGTATATAAATGTTCTGGAGCTGAAAGCAGCCTTCCAGGCACTTCAGGAGTTTCAAGAAAGTGTCGGGGCACTCTGAAGTTCTGATGTCAGACAACACTACGGTGGTAGCTTACATAAACAAATGGGGAACCAGTTGGCAGCAGACCAGTCAGTAGACCTCTCAGCCAGGTATATCCCAGGCAAAAGGAATGTAGTGGCTGACAAACTGAGTTGTCAGCGTCAGGTCCTTAGGACAGTGGTCCTTACATCAGGAGATAGTGGACAGGTGCTTCCTCCTTTGGGGAAGGCCAATGATAGATCTGTTCACAACAAGGTTCAGCAGGAAGCTAGAGATCTTCTGTTCGGTTGTCTGGGACCCCTTCTCCGTGGCGGAGGACACCCTACAACATCCTTAGGACAACCTGAAGGTTTACGCCTTCCCTCCCTTGTGTCTAATCCATCAGGTCTTGAACAGGGTAATGATTTCCCAGAATCTCAGGATGACCCTTATAGCTCACTGGTGGTCTTATGCAGAATGGTTCCCCAATCTACTATCCCTGCTGTCAGCAGTTCCCAGAGAGATCCCTCCATGGCACGACCTCCTCTGCCAGCCTCACGTCGAGAGATATCACCAGTCGGCAGGGTCCCTATCTCTTCACGGCTGGAGACTATCTAGTATCTCTTGCGAAAGAGAGGCTTTTCTCACAGAGCAGCAGCAGAGGTGTCTGGTGATCTCAGAAGATCTTTCTCAGCCATGTACGAGGAAAAATGGGATGGGCCATCTACTGTGATTTGTGTCGTCGAAGGGGTCTCTCTCCAGTTGGAACTTCTGTTGAGCAAATAGCAGATTTCCTAGTGTTTCTCCAGAGGGAGAAAAGTCTCTGTGTCTGCCATCAAAGGCTACAGGGCTGCTTTGGGTTTGGTTCTGCACCTAAAAGATGTGCACCTGTCTTCTTGGGAAATCTCGGTGCTTCTCAAAAGCTTTGAGCAGTCTTGTTCTCTTAGAGAACTTAAACCTCTTGGGACCTGACTCTGGTACTAAGTAGTCCCACTGGAGCCCTGTATGAACCGTTAAGACGGTCATCTGATGGAGACTTGACCCTTAAAATGGTCGTCTTACTGGGTTTAGCTTCATCAAAGAGAGTGGGAGAACTCCTTAGTCTCTCTTCTAATGTTAAACACATGATGGGTTAGGGGTCCGCAGCCTTGGAATTTGTCCTGGAATTCATAGATAAGACTCAAAATCCTTCGGTTCCCGATGACACATTTGAATCCGTTTCCATCCTTTCTTTGGGAGATTTTGTTGATAACGACCCAGACGAATTTCTCTTATGTCCTGTCAGGGCACTGCATGGTTACGTAAAAAAGATTCGTCACCTCAGGCAGGGCTGCCAAAGACTTTTTGTAAGCACAGACTGGATCAAGAAAGAAGTGTCCAAGAATACCATCTCCTTCTGGTTCTGTGAGGTTATTAGCCATGCTTATGCAGTAGCTCTTCTACAACCTCGGATTCTAACACTGCGTGCAAGAGCACATGATATTAGGGGTTTAGGCCCTTCATTAGCTTTTAAGAATAACTTGTCTGTTCATAGGACTTTGAAGACTGGCACTTGACTTTGTCAAACCACCTTCACATCCCTCTGTCTTCAGGACATTGCCCACAGGTCCTTGGACACTTTTTCCTTGGGTCTGGTGGTGGCTGCTCAACAAATTGTGTAGTTCATCCAGTGCCCCTAGCAGGACAGTTTGTATCTTACCCAAGATGATGGTTTGAAAGTGAGAGTGAATGAGATGACTGATCTTTTTTCCTTTCCCTTTTCCCCTTCTTCTCTACCTCACGGGCAGTAGGAAGATTGATCCATCATGAGCTGGAACTGGTTAGATACAGGAAAGTAAGTGGCCTTTTTGTTTGAGAAAGTTTATTTTTACATGAATATTTTCCTTGCAGAAGTTAGTCCTTCCTCTCTCTGACAAGGGAAGAGAGGAATGATGATAAACAAATTGGTGGCCAACTTCGATCTGTTGTCTGAACAGATATAGCTCTTTAACTTCCACTTATACAATGTTCCTCTACATTGTGTATTAGCCCAGTAGTCTGACCATTTGGAAACTTATTTTTTATCTGACAAGTCAGGGGCATACGTCTCCTTCCTCTGCTTTAGCCTAACCAGGAAATGAGATCAGGTGTGCTGAACTAGTCTGTTCAAGACTTTCCTTTCCTTCCACCAAAGGTGAGTCTATCCTCACGTTAAGACCTAGGTTTGTTCCGCATATGAACAAATGACAAATTTTAATTAGTGTGTATTTTTCATAGTTAACAAACTTACAGTCTTAACATACATTGCCCACCTCTTGCCACCCCTCAAAGTGAATCCCTGGGCCGGAAAAAACTGATGCGTCACGGTGCTCTGGGTGAAGCAAGGTCCACTGATGCCTTCCCTCTCATCCAGTTAGCTGAACCCCATTGCCACCAATACCTTGTTCTACAATTTTATATGTTTTTTACCAGTTTCCAGCTGGGGCTAGAAGATTTTATCCTCATGTTAAGACTGTAGGTTTGTTAGCAATGAAAAATACAGATTAATTACAATTTGTCGTTTTACTTACTGTATCCTTAGAAATTCAAAATAAACGAAATAACAAAGCCAATTCTATATCATGTTTTTCCTACACACGTCGCCTAAAAGGGAAACCATTGTTTTGTTTAAGTTTCATCGCCAGTCACAAACACCCCTAATAACAATACGATAATTATCGTACATAATTATCGTTTGTATGACTGAATTGTTCTAAACAGTTGTATGTAATCCAAAATTATGTTATTTACCACTAGAATGATAATGAATTTTTAATGATAAATGAATATTAAGTTATCCTAAATTTAATTACTATCATAATTACACTACTATTAAAATTTCTGAAAGGTTACCAAAAGATAAAGGTTGCTGTGGGTGCAACCATAACTCAATGTTCACATTTTCTCAGCTGGGCTCACATAGGTAAAAGTGTATTTCATTGTATTGAATTATTCCTCGAATATGCCAATACTGTAATATATAGGGTAAAAATGGTTTTATTGCCGTTATTATCACTGTATTTCATAATGTGAATCTTTTCATGTAAGTCAGTGGTTATTGCACCGAGGCCGAGGCTAGCCTACCGATAAACATCTCGTAGAATTCAAAGATTGGTTTTTAGAATGGTAGCAGAAGACAACCCTCAATTTTTAGGGGTGAATTTTAGGATTTAAAGGTCGTCATATATGCGGAAATGTATGGTAGTTGTTGTGTTGATTTTTAACTTGTTGCCAGTTACAGTTTTTAATGTCACATGTTTTAAAGAAATTCTACATTTTATTCAGGAATTATTAGAATGCCCTTAAAAGAAAAGACAAAATGAGAAAAGAGAAGAGGAGTAAGTAACATCTCACCTACACATAAGACAAACAATAAAAATATAAGAGTGTTTGAGAACCATTAGGACAAGATGTGAGTAGTGCTAACTTCCTCTCCTTTTATCATTTCATTTTCTTAGGGTTTGGTCCTTTATGGTAAGCAGAATGTTATATTCCTTTTCTGTCATTTGGTCTTGCATTCTATTCTTTTGTAGATTACTTTAGAAGAAAATTTTCTTTGTTCCAATGGGGATACAAAGTACTCCCTTCATATATGGAGTATCTTTCAGCTCATGCACTAGACCTTCTGTGTGCTGACTAACAAAGTGGGTACCCAGGTGGAGAGTGGGGGGAAAAAGTATTCCTAGTCTCACCAGCTGATGCTACCCATTGTTTTTCTGGCCACAGTAATAGTTAACTTGTATTGCTCTTGTTGCTCGTATGCTGACTTAGCACCTGTTGCATTTTGTATCTTTTCATGTGTATTTTAGGTGCCCTTGGTGCTTTTCAGTGCTGATTTGTGTTTAATAGGTATTCTCTGTATGCTAAGGGAATTGTGCTTTTCTGTTTTGTGTGACGTCCTTTGTTGGCTTTTTGTCTGTATGGAGGGTAAACAGGACCCACTCTGCTCTTAGGGCTGTGGTCAACACTGTGGTTAATTTATGTCCCTGGTTGCAGTAGATACACACTCAGCCTGTATGTCTTGAATGTACTGATGATTCCCTTTTCCTGAATATGCTGCTTGGCCTTCTGAGTGGGAGCATTGTGAGAAGATGAGGAGGAAGACAAAGAAAGCTCCTTCATCATATCAGAGGTGACTTCAAAGTCCTTCCAGAACAGTCATTCCCCTTCCCCCTCCCAAAGCACTTCATCTCCCGGCAAGGTCAAGCCCTGTTCATTAAACTCATTTCTCCTTTCTCTGACGAGGTCAGACAAATAAAATTTCAGGTGCAATTAAGGAAGGTTTGGCCTTCCTTAAATATTACAGGTTCTCCTTCTCTCTTGGCATTTTTAGACTCCTTGGCTGTGCAGGAGGGGGTACAACAGGTTGTTTTTGCTTCAGCCTCGGCCCTGCAACCATCACGTCCTCCTCCCAAGAGGTATACCTGATGGCCACGAGTGTATACATCATCACCTCCCCCCTACCCTAACTCCTCCAACTCTGGTCTCATCCCAGGAGGTGGAGAGGTCTATGGTAATGATTAAATGTCACCAATCTCATTCACCACTGTCCTCACCATCGTCACCGTTGTTTAGCTCCTCAGCTTTCCCCTACCATCAGAGATCTCAAAAGAGGAAGACAGCAAAACCTTACTGAAGAGAGAGAGAGGGAGAGAGAAAGAAAATATTTACTATACCAGCACTCCTCTCCCCAGAGACAAAGCAGAACCAGTTGTTCCCCCCATCAGATACCAATTGTACAGGTGGAGATGTACCCCTTTTCCTCACCACTTAGACAGGAGTTATACTTGGGCCTTTTCTTCTAGGACTTTCTTGAGCTTTCACAGGGACTCAGGGTCATACAGGCATTGCTGTTTCACCCATTATTCTGGGGGCAGACACTCTGCAAGGGAGAGTTGCTCCCCCCAGAGCTTTTGAGTACAGGAACAGAAAGGATCAGCACTTTTCCTCCCACCATCATTCACAGTCTCCTGACCATGGGTGTGAGACCATTTTCCATTTCTGCTTTTGACATGGCAACAGTCTTCCCATAGATTGAGTCAGGACTTCCTCTGGGGTGGCGGGGTGCCCAGGAGCAGTCGTGAGTTTGGGAGAGGAAATCTATGGCCTCCCCCACTGCAGAGGAGATTGGGATTCTCTATGAAACTGCAGAGGCTCTAGGTACCAAGGACCCCACCCTTCCTGAAGCTTTCCTCAGACTAGGGGCAACACTTCAGGAGCTTAATAACCCCTGGCATTGGCTTTACCAGCAATCTCTCGTTTGGAGCAGGTGGTTGGTTCTGCTCTGGAGGTTAGACCTTTGAAAAGTTTACCTTGGACAGAGCTTGCCCAAGGTGTTTTGGCCAAGGTGAACTCACTGATCTGCAGGTCAACCAGTTTCCCTTGCAGCTAGCTGATTGGCCAAGCTACTCCCTCCACCATTGTCCAAGTAAAAGAAATAATATGTCTCTGAGGATGCAAACAACACACCCCTATTCTTGACCAGACAGTGGAAGGTGCAGTAGGTCAAACTGTGCCAAGACCCCACTCCTTCAACCTCAGTGAAGGTTTCAGACACTGCCCAGTCCTTTCACCCCTCCTACCAAGCTTAACCCAAGCGAGGAGGTAGGGTAAGGAGAAAGGAGGCTCCCAATGAGATTGGCTCTCTCCTCCCTCCACTGCCATAGGTGGTGGCTGTCTCTCGTCTCAGTGGACAGTGTGGCAGCATCATGGAGCAAAGCCGTTGGTGATATCTGTATTGAAGGATGAGTACAGACTCCCCTTCAGGACTGTCATTCCCCCCCTTCCTTATACCTAATCCTATTCCCAGTTTACCTCAATGGCTTGATCAAGTCCCAGGCTCTGTAGGCAGAATTTGAGACTATGCTGCAGAAGGGAGTGATTGAGATTGTTCAGGACTGGTTGCTAGGTTTCTACAGAGAAAGCATCTGGTGGGCGAAGACCAATCTCAGACCTCTTGGTACCAAACAGGTATGTCAGACAGTCATTGTTCACTATGGAGATGAAGTAATTCAGTGTTAGATTCTGTCAGGGAGGGAGGCTACATGATCTTGATCAGCCTGCCAGATGCTTATTTCCAGATCCCAGTACACTGGGACTGGAAGAAGTTCCTACAATTTGTGTGCCAAGAGAAGGTCTTCCATTTCAAGTCTCTCTGTCATGGGCTAGCTAAAGCTCCCCAGTTGTTCATCAGGTTCTTCTCCTTGGTCTCGGCTTGGGTTCACTCAGAAGGAATCTGCCTGCTACATTACTTGGACTGTTGGTTCATCCTTGCTTCCTTGGAATGGAAACTATTTTTGGACAAGCAATGATTCGTCCCTCTGCCAGAGTCTGGGTGTACTGGTGTATCGGTGGAAGTCCAACCTTATTCCAAAGCAGCAGATCAGGTAATTGGGGATGAGACTAGACACCTTAGCAATAAAAGCCTTCTCAGCAACTTGCCAGATAGACAACCTCAAGGAAGTCATGAGGTGATGCCTGGAGGACAAAGAACAACCAGCTTGACTATGGCAAGTGGTCTTGAGTCATCTCAGGTCCCAGGAGAAACTTTTACTAAATGGGAGAAGCTACCTTTGATTTCTGCATTGGCAGTTGAAATGCCATTGGTCCTTCCCGGGCAAACTCCCACACCACCTAGTTCTCCATCTAAGAGGAGAGTGTGCTTCTGGGATGTGGACCCCAGGCCTGCATAAATTGCACATCGGTGGACTGGGAGTGATGGCAGTGGGGCTGGCACTGCAGACTTTCCAAAATCATCTGTAAGGGAACTCGATGGTAGTCATGAGCGACACTACCACCGTGAGTCTACATCTATAAGCACTGGAACTGTCTCTCTGGCTGTTTTGACTAGCCATCCAGATGCACAATTGGACATTGATGTACATGATTGAGTTGAAGGCCAGGTACATTCCTAGCAAAAAGAACATTTTAGCTGACCTGCTGAGCTGCCAGAGCCAAGTAATCAAGAGAGAGCGATCCATACTGCACTCCAGTCAGTAGTGGAGACACATTTTAATGTATGAGACCCACAACTGATTGATTTGTTTGCCACCAAGCTAAACTGAAAGCTCACTGTTTTCTGCTCCCATTGCAATGGGACAACATGGACACATATGTCTTTCCCCATTCAGTCTTCTCCACTTCAGTCCTCTCCACCAAGGGATAAACAGGGTTTTCATCACCTCAGGCCTTCGTATGGCACTGATGGCCTCTCGCTGTTCTCATGCTGAGTGGTGTGAGAACCTTCTGTCTCTCCTAGTAGACATCCTGAAAGTCCTCCTCTTTAGATCCACTATTCTCTCGCAGCCACATCTGGAGGTTCCATTGACAGTCGCCTATGAGGTGTATGCTTATGAGGAGTTTCGAAAAATCATGCCCTTCTCAAGAGGTAAGACCCCCAGAGCAGCAGGTGACTTTGGTCCTCCGAAGCCTGAGAGTCACCCTTTAAGAACCTGTCTCAATCATCAGAGAGGACTCTTACCTGAAAAATGGTTATTTCCTAGCTCTTGCTCATGAACTATGGAGTGGGATCATAGCATGCTTCATTGCCCCATAGAGTGGTGCTGGTGGTAGCACATTTGTAATTCTCTTGCTCATTCCAGACACACTCTCAGCAGGGTCAGTACTCATCCTTGCCTTCAGGCACTACCCACCACCTAAGAAGTGAATCTCAGTATAGGAAAGGTGTGGTGTTTATATCCTCATAGGAACAAATGGCAAATTTTATATACACAACTTACCAAATAAGTTACATAGCTTATTAGGTTCTACTTTACGTGGCATCTCAAGATTAAAAATCGCAGTAGCGCTCTTTTGTTTTGGGTGTAGATATACTGCCCCCGCTGACTTTCGGGGAAGGATAGGTACAACACAGCTAAAGAGCACAATTCGTTTCTGCATGTCAGTGACTGAATTCTTGGTCATTGGCAGCTCTGATTTTGTTTTTCACCAGGTGGTTGCTGTTATTCTTCATTTGGTGAAGTACTTTGTTCTTTTTGGTAGCGTACTACTGTCAGTTAGCTTAGCTAATTCAGAACTCTTTTTGTGACTTTCCCAATTTTGACTTATCAGTTGGACCAATCATGTCAGATTCTAGCCTTTCTAGTATCAGGTATTGTAGTAAAGGCTGTAAGAGTAGGTTGACTTCAGCCAAATATGACACTCATATTGTTTGTAGTTCGTGCAGGAAGCAAATTTGCTCTCCTGAACTTTGTTGTGACAAATGTAAAGACTGGGATAAGGTGAAGTGGAAGACTCTTAATGCATATTTAGGTAAGTTACAGCATGACAGACTTAGGAAAGCTACTGCTAGGGGTGAAGCGAAGGCTTCCACTAGTCAGGTTTTGTCTCCGGGGGTTGATGTGACTGATTTACCTGTTCCTGCAAATGGCTCTTGGGTCCACCTTTTTAGCCTTTAGAATCCTCTTCTCTTAGAGGTCTGACAAGGGAGGTGCTTTTTCTAATGGCTTTAGCAACGGTGAAGAGGGTTAGCGAGCTACATGCCCTTGATAAGAGAGTAGGCTTCTCTCAAGGTGACACTGTCTGCTCCTTGACCTTAGGATTCATGGCAAAGAACGAAGACCCTTCTAGTTCCAGGCCATGTTCCTTTTGAGTCAAGAGCCTGTCTAACATTCTAGGTCAGGCGAATCAGGAGAGAGTCCTCTGCCCAGTTCATTCTCTTTGCGAGTATTTAGGAAGAACCAAGAAGTTAGAGGCCCTTCTCCAAATCTGTGGTGTTCGGTTAAAAACCCCAGTTGTTTGTTATCTGATAATGCCTTAACGGTCTTTTTAAGGACTTTGATTTCTGAATCACACTGTAGGATCCAGGAGGATGTCCTTCCTTTATGCAAGGTCAAAGCACGATTTCTGAATCACACTGTAGGATCCAGGAGGATGTCCTTCCTTTATGCAAGGTCAAAGCACATGAAATTAGGGCAGTGGCGACTTCCCTGGCCTTCAAACGCAATCTATTTCTGTCTTCTCTCCTGCAATCCACGTAATGGAGGTGCAAATCAGTTTTTGCAATGTTCTACATGGGTGATGTGGAAACAGTTTACGAAAGTTGCAGTACTGTAGGCCCTTGTTTCACAGCTGGCATGGTGTTGGGTAGAGGGATAGGAGGATTTTCTTGGTTTTTCCTCTATCCATTCTCCTTGAATAAGGATTGGTGTTTTTCTTGGGAAGCCTGATTGGTACTGTGTCATGAGTGCCATCGGTTGGTTTGAATTTTAACAAGTTTGTGGTGTAGGTTTTAATTTTCTGGTCATATTTTGTGCTGAGCCCAGGGCAAGGGTATATACACATTTCAGTGTGTCTTTTTTTAGATTGTTATCTTTGACAACCTGCAATTAACTCCTATGTTGCAAAGCACCCACTAAAGTAGAGGCGACTCTTGGCTCTAAATGCTAGCTAAATTTTCTGTTTCAAATCCATCTCCATTTTAGAGTGTTTTTGAGTAGTTTGTCCATGTATCCCACCTCCTGTCAGTGTGGGATTCAGCATGTAATTATTTGGTAAGTTACGTATATATAAAAATGACTTTTTATAATAAAAGTTTTATATATACTTACCAAATAATTACATGATCAGATCCCTCCCCCCTCCCCTCTCATGGACATAAAGCATAAAAGAATTGAGCTCTTTAGCTGTGTTGTACCTATCCTTTCCTGAAAGAGGGCGGGGCAATATAACTACAGTCAGCCCTCATTAAGACGGACTAATAGGGAAGCCAGGATGTCTGTCTTAGCCGATAGTCAGTTTAACCGGCGAAGTCTATATATATAGCTATAAATACCTATAAATATACTGTATTTCATTATTTTTTTATAAAGAGTAGGAATAATAAACCAGTGTAGAAACATTTGAATTAAAGCTCATGGTAAAAGGTGAAAAATGAAGAATAAAACATGATAAAAATTATAGAATTCAGCCGCATACGTAGATGCCTAGGCCGAAGTATGAATGCTTAATTGTTAAGTAAAAAGAAGTGGAGTCTCTAAAATGAAAAGTAAGATAATGAAATTTAGGTTACAGGTACACAATCCTTTAACTGAAATCCTCAGGGCCAGGTGTGTTTCGGTTTTTGGAATTTTTCGGATTTCGGAACTGTGGGGTCAGGAGCATAATCAAACGTCACTATTGCAGCAAAAACATTTTTTTCCCCTTTTCATGTTTTTTATTGTTACTAACATCGTCATCAGTTTGCAGTCGTAAATCTGAGGATGGTCCAGGAATAGGATTTGCAAGTGATGACTCATCACCACGACAGACTTGTTGGATTTTTCATACCACTTTATTAAAGTTAAAATTATTGTTGAATTCTTGTTTTCATGAAGAAATAATTATATAAAGCAAATTATTGAGTAATTTTTGCCATCAGCAGTCAAATAATCACGATCATGGCAATGTTCAAACTTAGAGCCGTCACGACATATGTCTATGAATAGAACAGAAGTAGAGGGCTGTCATTGGCTAGCAGATCTCCATGTCAACCAGCCAGCCAATCAGGTTTTAGCTGTATTTTGTCTGAGAAAGAACATTTTGCTCAGAGAAGTTGACGATGACATAAGTGCATGTGCTTTGAATACAACACGTAGTTTTTAATAGTGTACTGTAGGTATTTTACTGATTACATGAAGAATAGAATGAATTCCTTCTTATTACTTTGAGTCCAAAATTGTTGGTTCAGAGATTCTTCAGCAACAAAATATATTTTTTTGTTTTGCTTCAGAAGATGTTTACTAATGCTGCGTTGACATACCTTTAAAACAAAATTCTTCTCTCTAATCTCTCGAGGATAGAATTACGCTGCATAGAAGGAACTGGCAATTCTCTCTCTCTCTCTCTCTCTCTCTCTCTCTCTCTCTCTCTCTCTCTCTCTCTCTCTCTCTCTCTCTCTCTCTCTCTCTCTCTCTCTCTCACACATATTTTCCACATAAACACAAGTTTTGTTCGTTAACTCGGCTTTCATCATCATAAAGTTTAGCTGTGTCATGTCTTTTGTTTCCTAAAAAACATACAAAGCATTGTGCTGTAGCTATCAGTCAGGCAGCAGATAGGTAAAACTGTTAATGCTCAGTGATTGGCTACAGTACTTCCTATCCATCCAGACAATAATGTTTCTTAATGACAGTACGCACTGTGCACAAGTTAAATTGGTTACAAGTTAAAAGCATTTCAGTTTAGTACAGTAAAAATACACAACAGTACAGTATATATAAAATAAAAATATAAGTGAAAAGTTTTTTGTTTACCTTTGTTAAATGAAAAGGAAAACAGTACGCGGCGATTGGAGGAACAGTAACTATCTTAAATCGTGGATGAACGTTACATATTTTATATCGGCTGACCCTCTTCGGTGTCCGTCTTATCTGATATCTGGATTAGTGGGGTCCGGGTTAACGAGGGTCGACTATACACCCAAATCAAAAGAGCACTACTGCGAATTTTAAATTTTGCTTTGCTGCGTAAAGTAGAAACTAATAGTTAGGTAATTATTTGGTAAGTATATATAAAGCTTTATTTTATTATAAAATCTAATTTTTTAAGATACAATAATTTATGTAAACTGGAGCCTTTCATATAAGATATAACCCATCTCGTCCACCCTGCTTTGCTTCTTTGGTTTTTGCCCCACCTATTTTTTGGATGCAAGTAAAGTGGGTAGCATCAACTGGTGAGACTAGGCATCCTCTCTCCCCATCTCCACCTGGACATGCTCCTTGTTAGTCAGTACACAGCTTGTCCAGTGCATTTGCCGAAGCACACTCCATATTGGAAAGGCTTTAGTTTGTATACCAATGAAAAATACAAATTACTTTTAAAATTTGGCATTTTAGCATGTTCTGTGTGAATAATTGCTCTTGTGAACAATAATAAGGATAAAATTCAAGAATTACTTTGTTCTCTATTCCTTCTTGCCCTATGAATCATGCTCTTGCCATAACGAAATTAGCCTAAGTTTTTCTTTTTCCCATTATGACTTCATGATGGGTACAAGTAGGAATTGCATGCTTCTTTCCTCGTATAATTTTAGCATACAGTATGATGGAGTGGAGTAGAGAGAGTGTGTCTAACCTGGCTTCCTGTTAGACTAAAGATCATTGACCACAAGTCTAAAGTTACTTAGTTCAAGTTCATATCCATATTGTTTATTGTAGGGCAGCTATGATTGAAATAGAATAGCTGTTGATGTTTTAAGTGTTTTGAGTCTATTTACGAGAAAGTACGGCACTGTATTGATTACCAGATTATTTATAATCATAACTATACAGTATTGCTGTACATACACACACATTTCATTAACATAAACACCACAATTGAAGTATCAAAGCTGCTTAGCTTTTTAGTATATGTGACTGACTGCTGTCATACCATGGTGAAAAGAAAGTTTTTATTCATTGTTTCTTTCAGTTAAAGTGAAAGTGGATCAAACTAGCATTCAAGGTAAGTGCTATCATGTTTTGTTGCCACTGATGATATATTTTGTTATATTTTGATATGCAAAATATAAGATATTTAAGAGACTTATAGAAATATATATATATAATATATATATATATATATATATATATATATATATATATATATATATATATATATATATATATATATATATATATATATATATATATATATATATATATATATATATATATATATTGTACATTATTCACCTCATTGCTCACCATTTAGTCAAAATACTTTAATATGTACTTCTAATCTTAAAGTTAATATAAAGTTTACTTATCCTTGCATAGTCCTTTTCAATTACATACTAGTTTTGTAGTTTAAAGTTTATTTTTACAGTTTTAAGAAAAGTATATATTATGCTCTATTAAATGTTTGTAATATGGGCAAACTATTTCCTTAGAAAGCCTCTTGCTTTGGTTTAAAGTGGCCAGCTTCATATGTATGTAGAAAATAAGAACCTGTTGCCTTATATAGTGGAGATCATCTGGAGGGTTATGATAACTACATCCACTGTATCTTTAAAACTTTTGTCACCTTTTTTGCCCATCTTTTATTGTTTATTGCCGAATGCCTCCATGTTACCTCCTAAAAGAAATTTGGAAGTAGGGTGTATTGTCCCCTGTCTTTTGGCATACTATGTGTAGCATAATATTTTCAGAATGAATCAACAAAATTTAAAGTAACTCTGCAGGGTTTATTCTGTGGGCAACTCTCTTGACATGATTAACTTTAGCAACAAACTACTAAAAATTTGACATTTTATAGCCTTGGGAACCATCTTAGCCTTCAGTTTCATGGCTTTTCTCAACAGATGATCATCTCGCAGTAACCTGAAAAGTATATCTAGGACTAGTTTTATCAGATTTTGTTTACCTGCTCTTAGGATGGTTTTTATGCAAATTATAGGAAGTTGCTGTAAAGGGGGATTTGAAAATTGGAAGATTATCTAAAAGAAAATATGCCAACATCAAAGTGAATTTCACATTACCAAATTATGCAGTATCAGATTGTTGCACACAATGGACAGTGTCTGCTGCTGTGCATGAAAGTAAAAGTGTTTGAAACTTATTTGAACTTGCCTGAGACAGCCACAAATGTACAACTGATTTGTGTGTGAGTGAGCCAAGCTGGAATTGCATGCTAATTCGTTAGGGTAGATGGTGGTGATAGGGTTAAGGTTACACAGTAATGCATGTGACTGGTCTATGCTGTTGTTAACAGCCTTTGTTTGCTCTTTGCCAGATGTGCATCTCCCAGCAATGCAAACAATTCTTTGTCCTTCTGGCATCTTTAACATAAATTTTTATTATTAGATAGTATCTTGTGCATCCACTGTTATTGTGCTGAAAACAGTAGTTAACTGTGTTGTGTGGAGAAAATCAACCTGCATTAATTGCACTTATAGGTAACTGGATTATTCCTTTGAACAGACAAGGGTTTTGCCTTTTGTAAAGCCAGTAAAAGACAGTTTGTTAGCCAGCTATCAGCTTGTCTTAACTGCCTGTTTTTGTAAGACAGTGGAAAGAAATGATAAGTGTGTGATTAATGTGGTATACAGGGCATATGGAGTGTAATTACTGTTTAATCTTTCTTCAGAAATATGTATTCCACCACTGATTTTTGGTGCATATAGAAGATCAGTTTGGGAAGCCTTCTCTTCTAAATGGCACTGTGGGTTAATTTTTGGCCTAGAAAAGCATTAGATGCCGCTTGGAGACATGGCAAAAATCTTGAGAGTGCTGTATCGTCAATCAGTAATGTTAAGGAGAGGGACCCCAATAGTTTTGTTTGTTGAATAGTTTTCCTCTCTCTTTTGCTGCATCAAGGATGGTGGTAGCAGAGCTGTATGTTCAGCTTACTGTAAATAGAGGTGTTATATGGAAAAAAAAGCATGGCTTTAAATCTTTGATGGCGTAAACATTGGTGACCCATTTCCCTTAGCAAAGGGGTATTCATACAGACCAAGATCTACTTATAAATGAACAAAGACTCCCATGTATGTCTAAAACTAAATTATGTACAAAAGATTTGGAAGAGACTTGGAGTGTTTTTTGCTTTTATATGTGATGTAAGAAGAAATGAAAGGGCAAGAAGTTTGGTATGTATAGGTGGTAAATAAAGTTTACCATAGGTGAAAGGATGGCTCAGAATGTTTTGAGATAGTTTAGTTTCTTGAAGAGAATGGGCGACAATAGGGTGGTGAAAGTTTCCGATTCAGAATTGTTAAGAGGGTGAAGGACTTGAAGTCCTAGAAGTTACTGGTTAGAGGGTATGTAAGGGGTACTGGAAAGGTAGGTATCTAGGGCGCATGAAAGTATGCCTACATGAGTCATATGAACTTTTCCCAAAATCATTCAATAATTCAAAGTAAATATAATGAACTGAATTGCTTATATTGTTTGTTTTATTGCTTGATAAATATGTGTGTACAGGGTACAATGAGTAAATTGTCAGGCTAGGCTAACATAGAAAGAGTAGGACATTGCTGTTATCTGAATTCCAGCCTCTTTGTCAATCCTTTGGCAAAGAGATAAAAGAGAGATGACTACAGATGCTCCTCTACTTACAAACTAGTTACGTTCCGAATGGCTATTTGCATCTTGATTTGTTCGTAAGGACAATTTGACACACGCAAAGTGAATATGGACAGTACTGTATGTTTTTCATTCTAAAACACAATACTAGTACCGTACTGTATTTTACAGAGTACTTTGTTAATACAAATGATACATAAAACCTGAATAAGTTGTGATTAAGTATATCTTAGTTTAACCAGACCACTGAGCTGATTAACAGCTCTCCTAGGGCTGGCCCGAAGGATTAGATTTATTTTACATGGCTACAGCTTATTGTGGAATCTGAACCACATTATGGCGAGAAATGAATTTCTATCACCAGAAATAAATTCCTCTAATTCTTCAATGACCGGTTGGAGAGTCGAACGTGGGGCCAACAGCGTGCTAGCCGAGAGCAAATAAATTGTGGTGATAATAGTAAAATTTATAAAGTGCTTTATTAATACGAATGATATCTAAAACCTAAATAAATTATGATAATACTGTACAATTTAAACAGCACTTTACTATTACAAATGATACATAAAACCTAAATAAGTAAATTGTGATAATAATACAGTAAAGTACCATTGTTTTTCTTACTTGTGAAACTGGCAGTGTAGGCTTGAGGTGATGGATGAGAAGAGGAGAGGTGTTGTTGAATTACAGGGGCAGCAGGTTGCCAGCATCAATGTCTTCTTCGGCATCACCTTCTTCATTTGAGGAGAAAGCAGTCAACAGAGGTGGCGAGGCTCTTTGAGGCTGAAGGCACTGGTTTGAAGAATTTGTCTAAGGGGGTTTACATTGTTTTTCTTTTCTTTTCATCATACAGTACATGATATGATAACAGAGCATAGCATCATTGATGGTTGTTATTACTTTTGAGAATCTCTCAACATTTGGATCCTGATTCTCAAAAATATTGAAAGCTTTTTCTATAAGAGAAAACCCCTCAGCCATCAATTTTTTTCATACTTCTTTAAAGGAAGAACTTCTTCTTCATGTTCTTCTCTCCTTTGCATTTCTTCCAACATTAAATTCTCGTTTGTCAACTCCTCTGAATGAGACTCAAACAGCTCTTTAAAGTCCTCTTTTCCCCAAGTCAAGCTGTAGCTTTTCACTAATGTCAACAAGACTGTTAATGATTCCCTTTCCCTCTTCTTCCTGATTAAATCCTTTGAAATCATTATCAAACTGTGGGCATATAGCCTTCCAAGCTCCATTCATGTACATGTCACTTCATGCCTCACAACTGAATATTCTTTATACAGTTGTAAATGTAACCCCTCCAGAAATCATGTAAGGTCACACCAGGGTCATCTGCTTCCTTCAAAGCTTGCCTGTACGTACAGCGAGAGTAATATTTCTCGAAGTATGATATTATGCCTTGATCCATCAGCTGAATGAGTGAAGTTGTGTTAGGGGGTAAATAAACGGTTTTAAAATCCGAATGGAAATCATCTAAGTGCGGTTGGTGACGGGGCATTATCCAAAATTAAGAGAATCTTGAAAGGAATCCCATTCTTGCAGCAGTACAGCTTGACTTTGGGAACAAAGTGATAAAAAAGCATCTTTAAATACAGCAAGAATCACCCAGGCTTTGTTATTGGACAAATTATCGGTAGAGAATTTTTTGTGATATTTTTAAGGGTCCATGGATTTGCAGCATAGTACACCAGGAGAGGTTTTAACGTCAAGTCTCCCAATGCAATGCCACCCAGGAGTAAAGTTAGCCTATCCTTTGCACCTTAAACCCTGGCATCATCTCTTAACGGCTGATGTATGTTTTTTCTGGTATTTTTTCCCAGTAAACACCTGTCTCATCAGTATTAAAAACTTGCTGAGGGGCATAGACTTCCTATCAGTTATTTCCTTGAGCATCTCGGGGGAATTGTTCAGGGGCTTTTTTGTCAGCACTTGCAGCCTCACCAGTAACGGACATGTGATGCAAGTTAGCATGTTTTTTGAAGCAATGAAACCATCCATGACTTGCAGCAAAAGTTTCATCTGTTCACCAGCCTTATCCTTCAAGTCGTTGAAAAGGCTCGTTGTCTTTTCTTGCATCAGCATGAGGCTAAGCGGTATAGACCTTTTTCTCTGGTGTTCCATCCAGATACCCATAAGTTTTTCCATTTCTTCTAACACCCTCCCCCTTCTCTTACTTGTAATTGTTGACTGCATTGGCACAGTACTTTTTATGTGTTCCATTATTTGATCTTTGTTTTTAAAGATTGTGCCAATAGTTGATTCATTCATATTATAATGGCATACTACCTCAACCATTTTTCCACCACTTTGTATTTTTTTTACAATTGCCACTTTTGTTCCCAGGGAGATAGCGTGCTGCTTTTTACCACTGCCACTATCTTCACTGGTCTTACACTTGCCATAGCCATGATAGAAAAAGGATGGGCTTGATATTTCACAATAAAATCAGAGCACAAGAGAGGACGTTTTACCACTTGTGTAGGTTCAAGAGTCTGGGATAGCATATTGGCATCAGTTACAGTGCTGATCAGTGTGGTTAGGGGAAAAAATTGTAACTAAGCAGAGGGGCGCAATGCAAAATTTAACCGTATGGGTGGCAGATGGAGCACTCTGAACAAATTTGAATTTATGATCACGGTTGTTCGTATCGCTGAAAGTTTGTAATTAGAGGAGCATCTGTATGTGAAAATGTGAATATTTATAGTTTGCTTTTAGGAGAAAGCCAACAGGATCCATACAGTATTTGTATTGGAATGTCAAGTATCTGTACAGCTGTTGATGCATTTATAAACAAAAATGAAGGAGAAATGTCAATCATCTTTTCCAACCTAGCAAAGAATGCCCACAGTAGCACAGTACCAAGTGTGAGAAGTACTTAGCAGAACGGTCAGGCTACTAACCTTCTCTCTCTCTGTGTTTGGAAGCAAATATTATTATTATGATGCTGATGCTGATGATTATTATTATTATTATTATTCTGCATATTTTCTTATGGAACAAGTGACTCCATATCCAGTTTGACTGAGTCATTGGTGAAACCTTGTACAGAGAATCTTGACAACTGTAGCACCTTCATACACTTACAAAGAAAGTTTGTCTACTATGCAGCACATTGTAACAATCTTTTTTTTCTAGGTGTAGGAAGGTACTAATGTCAGGATTTTTTGTGCAAGGTTTCTTCAATGATTCAGTCAAACTGGATGTGGAATCACTTCTTCTGTAAGAAAATATGCATATAATAATAATAATAATTATTATTATTATATTATTATTATTAATTATTAATTATTATTAATTATTATTAATTATTATTATTATTATTATTATTATTATTATTATTATTATTATTATTATTATTATTATTATTATTATTATTGGTTCTAAACACATAGAAAGAGCCTGACTGTTCTGCTAAGTATTTCTCACACTTAGTGGTATGCTACCTTGGGCTTTCTTTGCTAGGTTGGAAAAGGTGATTGACATTTCTTCTTCATTTTTGCTTATAAATGTATCAATAACTGCAAAAATACTTGACCTTCCAATACATTTGGATCCTGTTGGCTTCCTCCTAAAAGCAAATTGTAAACGCTCACATTTTCGTATGGTCATCTCTCTTATTATCTTTCTTATTGTTAGGCTGTTCATAGTGTGTATAACAGTACAACTCTTATTAACTGCTGATACTAGATTACAGATATGATATTATTTTAACATAATATCATATTATGTTAAAAATTATCTCTGCTCATTAATTTCCAATTTCCCCTTCCGATTTTCATGAACTCAGAAATATCGGGATTGCATTTGAGAGAAGTTGGTATGGTGGAAAGGTGAGGTGGAAGAGTAGAGTAAATCAATCTGTTGAAAGTTGTGCACATTTACATATTTGCTTTGTTTTCTTTATTAATCTAATATATATTGCTTGGAATATGATAAATGAATGTTCAGTATTTTCTTTTACATTGATAAACATATTACCGACATATTCCTTGTTGTGGTCATAGGATCCAGTAACAAGCAACAGGTGAGGTTGAGGCAGAAGCAGAGTTACCACTGTACTGTCATTCTTACATTGTTTATCAACAAATTTAGTGCCATTGACATTTTCCAACCCACAAGAAATTTAGTGCCATTGATATTTTCCAGCCCATAACCCCAAGTGATATATGTAGACAATCAATAATGACTTGATTTGACTGACCTGTGGTTGTCAGTAGTAGGTTCCACTCAGGAATATTCGCTTTGTGAGCTGAATGCATGTGCCTATAGTGCAGATGTAGAAAAAAAAATAAATGAGGTGACAGTACAATATATGAGTGGGAGAAAAGTTTTTGTGAGCATCACAACTTCACTGATACCTTAGGGGTAAGATTATTAGGTTGAAAGATAATTACTTTTGTTACAGGTACTGCCCTTGTTATTGGAGTCATAAAACAGAACTTAGCTGCAGTCGGTGCATACTTGGATACAACAAAGGCTGAATATAAAAACTTTGTAAATGCTGTTCCCAAGGTAAAGTGTGATGTTCTTTCACTATGAAAAATTACTGTAGCACAGGTTTATGTGAAGAGCTTAAAGATATAAGAAATATTTTTTTCAAAAGAAAAGTAATTGGATAAAGTTAGACTATTTTTATATCAAACAGATAGGGAATATATGAAAATAACATAATTCTGTGTAGTGTAGTGATTGCCACATAAGTTTATAAAAAAGGGAAACTCGTTTTGACTGTACTTTATGTTTACAACTTGAATAACTTGTGATGCAGGAGTGAAACTCCAAACTGCAGCAAGATGTATCAAGTCATGTACTGGTAATTGATAAAATTTGTATTTTTAGAGTGTCCATGTTTATTCATTATTTGTTCAGTATGTTTCATTCCAAAGAATTTGCTCATAAAAATTTGGAATAGAACTTAAAAGACTAAATTATTTTTCCCATCGTGAGAAGGCAAAAAATAGTTTTATTTGAGGGTACTGTATTATAGTTTAAGAATTCTGTTTATCCTTCATGTATAAAAAAATTTTCTGAGTGTCGTAGATGTAAAAAGGTGATTGCAGATTTGTTCGTTAGGGCTTTATTTTTTTGTTGTGTGTTTTTTGTTTATGCTTTTCCCCGTTTCCCCGTTTGATTAAAGGATATTACAGTACTGTACTGTAACATGTAAAGAAAGAACCAAGCAGAACCTCCCACAATAAAAGAGAGGGAACAACTCATAATGCATGTGTTTGTCGAGAATTTTCTCAACGACAGCTGAGGGCACAGGTAAAGATACTGATTCAGAACCAAAACTTACAGGTGGAGACTATCCAGACAAACATGGGTTTTTATTACAAAAATAGACTATAAAAACTACGACAGCTGCGCACATTTACGTTAATAAACAAACAATACAATTGACTCAATTCAAACTAGCGACAGCCATGCAAACAAAGGGTTGGACCACGCAGTCCCAAAGAACACGTACTGAAATAATGGATAGGAAATTGACACAGTTTGACAGTGTTGTGCCTTGCGTAACATAATGCAAACTACGTTACTTACAAGTGCTAATTATATTACTGGTATGAAAATTTCTTGGAAAATTTTTGGACAGTGAGTGGGAAATTTAAAAACTCACAAACTGACTTAAAATCTCATCAACTTACTTCAAAGATGGTGTTGAAGAACGTTCTTTGATCACTTATTTGCTGGACATGTTCCAAGTCCTATTTGGAGTGGCGATTATTGAGATACAGTAATACCCCAAACTTGCGCGATTCAAGTTGCGTGAATTCACAGACACACGCACTTTTCATTGGAGCCTAACTAATTGTCATACACAAGTTTTTCACAGACACGCGAACATTTGCGAACACTGAGAAACCCTGCAAAGTGTTTATGTTTAATTTTTTATGTAATTTATAAGTTTTCAAGCTTTTATGTGTAAATTAAATAATACAAGTAATAATTTCTCTCTCTCTCTCTCTCTCTCTCTCTCTCTCTCTCTCTCTCTCTCTCTCTCTCTCTCTCTCTCTCTCTCTCTTTCACTGAGATGAGAGAATTTGTATGGTGCATGTATATGTTGATTTGTTTTGTATGATAAATTTTTTACCTAATAATAAGTACTAATTTTCAAATATTAATAAGGTTAAATAATAATAATAATAATATAACTGTAATTACAAAATTCGTATGTGATACGTATTTTAAATAAACAAATATCTTTCCATCATCTTTTGTGAAGAAGCTCGAAGGCAAAGCTGTCAGACATGTCAATTTAACATGACAAGAAAGGGGAGTGTTGCTGATCAGCGGGTCAAAAGTTTCGTATGTAATTTTTCTCTCTCTCTCTCTCTCTCTCTCTCTCTCTCTCTCTCTCTCTCTCTCTCTCTCTCTCTCTCTCTCTCTCTCTCTCTCTCTCTCTCTGACCATAATAATTCATAAAAGATTTCATTCTCTTGAGTAAGGACAACTGTTTCTCTCTCTCTCTCTCTCTCTGACCATAATAATTCATAAAAGATTTCATTCTCTTGAGTAAGGACAACTGTTTCTCTCTCTCTCTCTCTCTCTCTCTCTCTCTCTCTCTCTCTCTCTCTCTCTCTCTCTCTCTTCTGTAGTTAGCACAACCTATGTATTACTGTTTCTCTGTATGTCTTTACCTGTACAGTAGATAATTTTAAATTGATCTAATTTTACCTGTACCATCTACAAACTGTAAATGAGCCATTCTAAAACAAAGAGACATAGAGCATTTCAGAACAAAGAGAAAGAGACAGAATAAAGTTTTTAAAAATGAGGTTGAGAAGACTTCAAAAAATAGATTGGTGAAATGGGAGAGAGAGAAATTGTATACTAATCTTCACACTCTCCTTTAATTTCATTTAAAAGTTATTTTAACACTTTGGGAGCATGATTAGGATCATGTTTAGTGTTCGAATTCAAGAAATAAGCATTTATTAGCATTTTTAGAGCCTGTGCCAAACTTACGCGGAAATTTACCTTGCGCGAGGTGGTCTGGAACCTAACCTCGCATAAGTTCTGGGTATGACTGTATTCTAGGGTAATTGTAGTGGTGCTGGACTTCGTCACAGCTCCCTGCTCACAATATGGCAGCTATCTAATAAAGCGCCTGCCGCACATCTGCACACCTTGCTTAGCTGGGGAGAAGTGGGGCACACAGCATCTCCTGGTGTTTTTATATGCATGCTCTGGAGCTTGCTCTAGAATATTCCAACATTTTGGAAGTGCAAAAACAATTTTTTCCTTTGGAATTGTGATCGTAGAAGTTGCTCAAAATTATTAATGCAGCCATCAGCACACGTCACAGAATTTTACAATAGCTTACAGGAAAAATGACATCACCAAAAATCAAAACTTTGTGTTCTTCCACATCATTTTTCAAATCGACACATCCTACATGCGTGTGCGATTGTAACTGAGAAATAATTTATTAAACAGTTATTTTAAACGACTAGTTGGAAGTTTTATGTTGGTAAAAATTTTTGTCAAAACACTCCCAACCAGACGAATCTGACAGCAAGGCAGAAAAAACTAAGGAATGAGAGCTGAAGTGGTTAATGCTCCGTTTTGACTCAAGCCCAGATGCAGATTTGGAGGCCTCACAAATTGGGTCTGGCTCGCTATACTAGCAAGTGCATTTGACACTACTGTACTTCATGCCTCACAGTTCTATACAACATTACCTAAATCAACCAAACAAACATGAAATATACATAATTGCATATTGGTGCTCCTCTCACTTGGTAGCATGCAAATTTATCAACCTAATTCAGTCACAAAGTTCTCTAGACCTCACAGTTCCATAGCACATCCCTTCCTTAAGAACATTGTTTATGCATATCGCAAATACTAGAGTTTACCCTCTGGTGTAAAGGATTTCATTTTCTCACGTTGGGCAAGAGCTGTTTTCCTTTTGGGCCTAGCCCTAACTCTATTAAAATCCTTTGGATTCTGTCTTTTGCTACTGTCATTACTCAATGTCTCTGGCTCATCAACAAGTTCGTGACTATCCTCTACAACTTCACATTCACTATTGTTAATTTCACGTTCAGCATTTACGAGTTCATTCTCGTCGTTCACTTCATATGATGCAACATCACTGTTACAGTCTGAATGTCTCTCATTTACTTCTAACGTCACAGTATGTCCTATTGGGATGAGACATTCTTCGCCCTCACACAAAACTTTTGCTGAACGTACGGTATCGTCTTCTCCGGGGTACAGTTGCACAACTTTTCCAAGAGGCCAGAATTTACAATGGTCAATTATCTTCACTAAGACGACGTCATCGCATTGAAGTGGAGTCAGCATTCCAGAGCTGAAATCATGATGTTGGCGTAGAGCCTGTAGATATTCTGTGCTCCAACGTGACCTAAATGCACAGAGAGCGTCTACCAATCAGAAATATTTGGCACAAATTTTCCTGGTAGTGAAGGTGTCTAGCATACAGTCATATCCCGATCTTATGTGAGGCGAAAATTCACCTTGAGCGAGGGGTTCTGGAACCCCTCGCTCAAGGTGAATTTTCGCGTAAGTTTGGCACGGTCTCTAAAAATGCTAATAAATGCGTATTTCTAAAGTTTAAACACTAAATATGACCCTACTCATGCTCCCAAATTTTTAAGTTAACTTTTAATGAAATTAAAGTTACTGTAATTTCATTTAAAAGTTAGCTTAATACATCATCCTTCAAAAAAGAAATAAATGGTTGACATAAAAATATAGAGTTCGAAGAGAATTTCCGTCTCCCTCCCCTGGCGACCGATCTAATTTTAGAAGTCTTCTCAACCTCATTTTAATAACTTCTTTATTCTATGTCTCTTTCTCTTTGTTCTGAAATGCTCTTTCATGAACAAACAGTGTTTTTTATTTTGACTAATATAACTATTAGTTATTATGTCTATGTTTTAGAATGTATTTGCCACACTAGCGAATTTACACTTCATAGACAGTGCAGGTAAAATTAGATCAATTTAAACTATCTACTGTACAGGTAAAGACGTACAGAGAAATAATTTGTAAAAATGTGTGAACGCTAACTATGAGAGAGAGAGAGAGAGAGAGAGAGAGAGAGAGAGAGAGAGAGAGAGAGAGAGAGAGAGAGAGAGAGAGATAAGGGTTGTCCTTACTTCAGAGAGTGAAATTATATATCGATTATTATGGAGACTGAGAGAATAACACGAGAGAGAAAGAGAGATTGTCTTTACTTGAAATGTCAAGTTAAATTATTTATGAATTATTACGGAGACAAAGGACAACGTAGAGAGAGAGAGAGAGAGAGAAGTTATTCTTATGTTAGATATCAAAAGATGGAAATTCAGTATTAAACTAACTTTTAAGTGAAATTAAAATTACTGTAATTTCATTTAAAAGTTATCTTAATTTAAACTATCTACTGTGCAGGTAAAGACGTACAGAGAAATAATAAGTTGTAAAAATGTGTCAGCGCTAACTATGAATGAGAGAGAGAGAGAGAGAGAGATAAGGGTTGTCCTTACTTAAGAGAGTGAAATTATTTTATCAATTATTATGGAGACTGAGAGAATAACATGAGAGAGAGAGAGAGAGAGAGAGATATTGTCCTTACTTAAAATATCAAGTTGAATTATTTATGAATTATTACGGAGGCAGAGAGAATAACCTGAGAGAGAGAGAGAGAGAAGTTATTCTTACGTTAGATATCAAAAGATGGAAATTCAGTATTAAACTAACTTTTAAGTGAAATTAAAGTTACTGTAATTTCCTTTAAAAGTTAGTTTAATGCATTACCCTTGAAAAAGAAATAAATGGTTGACGTAAGGATATAGGAGAGTGTGAAAATTAGTGTACTATTTCTCTCTCCCCTCATTCCACCAATCTATTTTTAGAATTCTTAACAACCACGTTTTTAAAAACTTCTTTATTCTGTCTCTTTCTCTTTGTTCTGAAATGCCCTATGTCTCTATGTTGTAGAACGGCGCATATACAGTTAGTAAACGGTACAGGTAAAATTAGATCAGTTTAAAAGTATCTACTGTTAAAGACATACAGAGAAACAGTAATACATAGGTTGCGCTGACTATGTATAAGAGAGAGAGATAACAGTTGTCCTTACTTAAGAGAGTGGAGTTTTTTATGGATTATTATGGACAGAGAGAGAATTACAAGAATCCTTCTTGTCATGTTAAAGTTACATGTCTGACAGCTTTTGCCTTCGAGCTTCTTACAGAAGATGAGGGGAAAAATATTCGTTTAAAATATGTATCACATACAAGTTTTGTAGTTACAGTTATGTTATTATTATTATTATTATTATTATTATTATTATTATTATTATTATTATTACTTAATCTTATTAATCTTATTAAAATTTGAACATTAGTACTTATTATTAGGTAAAAAATTTATTTTTTATACAAAACAAATAAACATATGCATGTACCATAAAAAATTAAACATAAACACTTTTGCAGGGTTTCTCAGTATTCACAAATGTTGGCGTGTCTGTGAAAAACTCATGTATGATAATTAGTTAGGTTCCAATGAAAGGTTTGCGTGTCTATGAATTCGCACAACTTGAATCCCGCAAGTTCGAGGTATTACTGTACTTTCTTCTGGTGCTGCGGCTGGCAGCAAGTGAATGGTCCTACCGCGTAGGAGATGTGACAGCTGAGGACTTCATCATCGCGGCCATCACCACAGTATGTAAGAGGACGGTTGTTGATCACGCACTTCGCCTCTTTGACTAATGTTCTTGCTTGTTCTTCCATGAACAAGGCTCTCTCGAATGAGACTGCCAGGGCACACTTCATTACCCCAATTAGTCATTCAAACATTTAGCCCTTCCAGGGTGAACATGGAGTTTGGAAAATCCACCGAATTCCTCACCGTCTCAAATATATCTGGGTCGCATCCTTTCCACAAAGGTTAGCCAACAAGCTACTTGCTGACTTGAAGGATTCATGATTGTCCAAGTACATCGCTCCTGGTGCACCATGACGGGCAGCAAATCTGCATAGGCACAGGATGAAGGTGTCAGCACTCAGATTAGCTACCAGATCCAGGTAGACTGCACAAGTGCTGAGACAGGTGATTAGGAGGATGTAGGCATGACCCTCCTGAACGTTAATCGGACCTGTCTGGTCGAGTCCCGCTTGGTGAAATGGTACCATCAGAATCACGTGAGGGTTTGGTAGTGGGGGTTGAGGAGGTCTCTGAGCATCCTTTTACAGTCTAAATAGCCACTAACAACTCTTTTGGCTAGTACTCTCACTGCTGGCATCCAACACTCTTGCCTGAAAATTGAGATAAGTGTATTGACGCCACAGTGAAGAATGGTGTTATGAATATGCTCAAGATACAATAATACAATCTTTCCCTTAGAAAGCAACAAAATCAAATCATTCTTGGTGGTACTAGCATGTTTTAATCTATACCTTGAATATATTACGTTATTAATTATGATTAAATTCAATTGTCTGGCAAGTTTTAACAATGTCATGAGAAGCTTCAACACCTTTTTCTAGATAACTACACAAAGTGGGCCAATGATGGCATTATTCAATATAGGCTAACTTTATCAGTGGGTTATCTCAAATTCTCAAGAATATGCAAACATGTTTCTTATTACAAAAGGAGCTGTAGTGAAGTAACAAAGCAGGTGGTGCTGGCTGAAATTCTGGCAATTCTTGTACTGTATTGGAGACATTATTGTCGATGAAGATGCATCGTCTCATGGCAGTTGCTGCCAGGGGTCCTGGGGTGTGTAACATGGCTAGGCCTCTTACCCACAATGACTTCTCATGTAGTTATTTGAATGTCTGCCCCGCAGGACAAAACATTTGCTGGATTTTCTTTGGTTGCAACATACATACAGTACTGTAACTGGAATCCACACTCCTGTAGGGTAAAGCATACCTGTCCACCCGTGCAGTTGCAGCCTTGCTATCTCCCCATATAATTACTATACTAAACTTGAAAATTCGATTAATGTACTTTGCTAGTCTGACCCCGACGAGTAAAGCCATCAGTTTTAATTGTGGGATCATTAACGTATGTTTTTTACGAGGGGCAGTTCAAAAACGCAACTCTGAATTATTAGAAATTATTCCCCACTTAAACTTTACTCTATCTATCTCTAGAAAGTCAGGGTATTTCTCTCTCTTCAGCTGCTCTTTCAGTGGTTAGTACATTGTCCCAGCCTACCTTTTTTCTTGTAGAACTTGCAAAAAAATCTTACCTTTTGCAAAGATAGGGGCAACAAGACCTAAAGGTTTAAAATTAGATACAATTAAAGACAAGATCTTATGTTTGGTGGCTACCCAGTTACTGTTAATCACTCCCTTCCCCTTAAGTGGTTTGAGTGACAGAGTGTCTGATTCGTGATTCCAAATCATCCAAAGAATTGAAATCTCTACTGGTTCTTCTACATGAGTCTCTCTACCATAATGCTTATTGCTGCTAGCCCATCCCCCGAGTTCCATATGAGCGCGCTCCAAAAATGCTTTAACTTGGACTGAATCTTCCCTCATACTCTCTACTGTAATGTACGTCTTAACAAAGTTATCAGATGAGTTTGTAAGACTTGCTGCAAGAGGTAGGGGCTCAAGGTTACTCCAAATACTACTACATTAAACTCAAATGTAGTAATGCTGTTTGAACTTTCTGGCCATAGAAAACGAGAATACTTCACATTTTTGGGGTCTAACAAAACACGATGAAATACTTTTGGTATATCAGCTGTTTGGCATAAGGCTTAGATCTGAATCTCAACAACAAATCAAACAATACTTCAACTAAGTTATGGCCTGCATACAGGCACTCATTAAGTGACCTCCCACCACTTTGCTTTGAAGAAGCATTAAACACTACTCATAGTGGTGTAGTTGCGCATTCCTTAATTACCCCAAAGTGAGGCATATGATTGGATTTGTTACTTTACTAATGAACCCAGCACGTAAGTACGCTTGAATTACAGCTGAATATTGCTGGTGGTACACAGGATCACAACTGGATCGAGCTTCCAGCAATTTCAAGCGAGCAATTGCAAGTTTGTACCGTGATTGGTAGTTGACTTCTCGCAGTCCTTGTGAAGGCAATGGACGCTGACAGTGAATTTATGGTGAAGGAATATTGGCGTAAATTCACAATTGCCACGTCTGACCACCATCGACCAATCGTTGAATGATGTGAAAAAGGAGACCCTTAACAAGTGTTGGAAAAAGTTGCGGCCAGAGTGTGTTCACAATTATAGGGGCTTCTCTCCTGAAGAAATTCAACATTCGGCCATTGATAAGGAAGTTGAATTGGTGGAGAAGGCTTCGATGACATCACCGAAGACAAAGGATGAAGTAGGCACCCTCATTGATGCCCACTCTGACCCCCTGATGGATTCGGAGGACTTGACGAAGTCTACCAGTGAGGAAGAAGACACGCCAGGTTCAGGGGGGTGTAGGAAGAGGAGGAGGAGGAGGAGGATGAGGACTTGTCTTTGGAACATCTGTCCCGACTTATGAGGAAGACCAAGGAGGAAGATGAGGACTTGTCTTTGGAACATCTGTCCCGACTTATGAGGAAGACCAAGGATGCAGCTTCAGCATGGGATCCTTATATGGAACGCTCCATAAAGTGTTCAAATGCCCTTGATGCGGCAATGGCGCCCTATAATAACACCCTTGTCAGCATGAAGAAGCAGCAACAGCAGCTGCCTATCACCATGTTTCTTGAGCCCATGAAGAAGGACCCTCCAAAGCTTCCCGAAGCCCCTGAAGAAGTGCCTCCCCAAGTCCATGAACAAGCACCTGAAGAAGGGGAAGAGGTGCACCCAGAGGAGATGCAACTCCCTGCTTTGCTGTGCAGTCATATCTTCATCATCATTCGTCGGACTGCACAGCAAATTCATCATCTTCAGTCAACATTCATCACTGGTCAGTACCCATATGATTTACATAATCCTCAACTTATTATTTTGTATATTTTTTTCAATGAATATTTAAATACTGTATTTAGGTACAGTACATAATTTGCCAATGTGACCCCAATATACAGTAACAGAAAACAGTAAGGCTTGAATACTACTGTATGAAAGAAAATGTATGTGCCTGAATATACGGGTAACTTGATTAGTTTTCGCCATGGTAAGATGGTACGAGCAACAGTTGTAAGAGTGTTCAAACGTAGCTATAAAATGATATCAGAGTGTTTTAGGATGATAGTTTAAGGTATATTTGGTGTTTGAACTATTGAAATAGGCAATTTTAAACATTTTTAGAGGGGACCTGTGGTGTTCGAACTATTAAAATAGGTAGTTATAAGCATTTTTAGAGGTGGGTTCCAATTTATCGCAAGTGGTTGTGATCCCTAACCCCCGCAAATACCGGGGGTCGACTGTACAGAGTATAGTTTGCTTAAAATTTGGAAATATAAAGTAGTTGTCAATAATTCCATAATAAATGGTATAAGCATAACTTATTTTGGGAAATAATAAAACCTTCCATCTAAAGAAATTTATTTTTTCAAAAGTTAGATTTGAATAATCTTAGGTAGTTTGAGTATGTTATATTACTTAGAATCCTAGCTATAATTTGGATATAAAACCAGTTTTAAGAAATTTGGCATGCAGTGTTTCTTGAAAATTCTAATCAAGACAAGTAATATGGAAATATTTCTCTTCCTTGTCACAGACAAGTTGATATACAGATGGTTTGTTAAAATGTACTGTTATAATATGCAAAAATATGCGCATGAGCATAAAATTGATGGCTATCCTTATTTAATTTCAGTTAAATGATAAGCTGAAAAGTTCAGCAGTCGGTGGTAATATAACTGGCAATTTGACTTTTCAAAACATCGTTTCCATAGACACAAGCACTGTGCGTGCAGAGTACATGACTGTAGTATCAAGTGGAATTACAAGTGGCCCCATTTTTGATACTATGAATGGACTGGATCAGAAAACGACTTTTGGTACGACCAACTTGACATACAAAGGTAAATGTTGATCATCGTGAGAACCTGGGTCAGGTTTTTGTTATTTTATTATTCAAGTGAGAAATGGTCATCCTTAGTTGTGTATTCCATGCCCCAATGTGATACAGGTAATAACTCAACAGTTACCCCTAATATTTCTTGTTGTCAAAGTAATCACATCATTTTCTCAAATTCCATATGCAACCTGGTGATGATGTGGTTAATAAAATTATCGTAGTTGCTGATAATGAGACCAAAAAAATAGCCAGGTTTGTATGTGTGTGTGTTACCATTAAGATTTTCTAGAGGACTTACTACGAGTCTGAATAAATCACCTTATGAGCCATAGTCTTAAGCTTCAGACAGGTTTAATTTTGAAGTGTGTGTGTTTTCTCTTGGCCTTGGACTGGGCAAAAAGAATGGGAGAGTAGCAAGGTATTTCTTATCTTGTGTGGCACTTGGAGGGTTGATCAAAGCTCTCATTCTCTTTTGTCCTTAAGTTTGTAGTAAAAAATTCAGAACCATCCATTTCTGACCATAGTTTCAAGACTTTCATGTTTACTTCCCTCCGGCATTTGATTGGTGACAACCCAGGTAAGATGCTTCTGTGCCCAGTCCAAGCTGTTAAGTACAGTGCTACTGGAAAAGGACTTTCACACTGAGACCAGAGTACAGGAGACTTCATTAGTAATGGCAGACGTGAGAAGGTGTCTTAGGAGCACACTTCCTTCAAGGTTCACAAGATCATTCAGAAGCTGTATAGAGCCATCTTCAAATGAGTCTTCTTTCTCATCTCTTTCAAGAGCTCACAATGTCTTTTCCCTTGAACAGACCACTTTTATCTCATTCCATATGAGGGATGTCACTCACAAGTCCTACAACACTTTATTCTTAGGACGTGTCCTTTTCTTAGGACGTGTCCTTTAGGACAGGAAAGTATCTTGTCTAAGTGTGTACAGTTAGTTTATCTTTTGAAGGAGGATGTGGTATGTGGGTAGATCCCTTCCTTCATTCCTTTACCTCAAATGAAACACAGATGAGTATACAGTATAATGAACAACCAATTCTAGTTTGGTCACCTCTCTACCCAAGGAGGGAGATGACATGATATAGTCTACTCTAACCTCAATACATCTTATGATAACTGTCATTGGATATATATGGCTTAGAATAACAAAAAGTTAGTGATGCAGTATTTCTTAATATCAATAAGGAAATAAAGATTTTAGACTAAGTAAAGGAATAGTTTATGATTATGCACATTAGTCAATGTGTTGGTGTAAGAGGAAGTAAAAATGCAGACCATAGCTAATGAAGCAGTTGGTGCTGCCAATAAAAATAACTCCTCTCTGCCTGCAAAATATACACAGAACTTTTGACTGGACCCATGAGATCAGAAAGTGCAGGAAATCTCAATGCCTCCTATCCCTGGAAATATCACAATAAATTTGAAGGGAGCAAGAAAAGTTCTCTTTTGCAGAAAGCTGTGCTATACAGTACTAGGCTCTCAGTTTTTCATTGAGTGTGGCCTTCAACTTTTTGTGGAGATTGCCGGAAGCTTCTGACAGTGAATAATTTTCTAGTTGCAGGGATAGTACAGGTAATGGCAATTACTGTACTATGAATGATTTGAGGACCAAGTTTTAAGAATGGTAATTTTTTTACTTTTAAGATAATAGAGTTTTAGTTAAGACATAGCATTGGACCAACTGGTTTTCTAGATGGATTCATGTGTTCAATTTTTTCTTTTTTTCATTAGGCTTTAGTCATAAGTGCATTAATATTATGTACAGGTAGTCTTCTGCATACAAATGGATTATGATTGAGAGCTCATTTGTAAGTTAAATTTGTTTTGCAGGTTCAACCAAGTTACCAAGACATGCAGTATTGTAGTTAGCCTACTGCATTTAGGACTCTGCTGTAGTAAAGCTTTCTGTCAAGACATTTTGGTCTTTGTACATAAAATAAATTTTATAACAAGCAAAAATCATAAGAGTTTCCTGGAAAAATGGCAACAAAATACATGAAATAGCTTAAATATCCCACATATATTTAAAGTCTGCATGTAGAGGACTACCTATAGTCAGTGGTGTCTGTGACAGCTGTAGTTGTGATGCCAGAAAACTCAATAATTACTTTTGTTCAGTAAACATATATCAAGCAACTGAATTCATTCTTCACCATCTGAATTTAGATTGAAGGAACCATCTTCCTGGTGTCCCTTTACCTCAATGTGTATTAAAGGCTGAAATTTGGATTTTTGCAAAAAGTATTTGTTAAACATTAGTACAGGTATTGTATGGTGTATGTTCTCAGGGGCTGGTTCATATCCAGTTCTCAGTAAGTGTCTGTAAGTTATGGGTCTGTCTAATTCCAAGAATACTATCACTTAGTAAGAAAATTCTTTAACAACAAAAATGTAGTTTTACTGTTTACCTAATTTGTTTTATCTGATCTATCATCCCATTACAGTAGCTTTTAATGTTGTTGAATTATGTGAATTATGATTTCATGTTTTCTTAGAAGATGTCTTCCTGTTTATGGGCATTTTTATTTTGTTGAGTGCTATTATGAGTATATGTTGTTCTGCTTAAATAGCATGTAATCTGCTTGAAATGAGAAAAACTACCAAAAACTGGAAATCTTTGTAATGGCACACTTTTAGTGGATATAGACTATTAGGCATTAGGAGTTCCAGTCACAATTGAAATGCTGATGAGGTAAAGATTTAAGGTTGATGGTTTTATTGTCTTCTCCAAACCTATGGTACATTGTTTCAAAATGTGACATTCCCTTTAATGAACTGGATTTTCCTCTTCAAGCAGACTGATATATTGGGCCAAAATTACTCTCTCTTATAAGGCTCAGTAGTTTGATGGAGTAGAACCATTTGGGTAAGAATGTACTATACTTTTAGATTCATTACTAAAATTAAACAAGTTAAAAACATGTTATACATAACGACGTTTAATAAAATTATAAAATGCAGGTGTTATTTTTAAGTGTGTAAGTGATAAAAGCTAGGCCATTACCCACATTTCTTCTTGGGGTTTTTATAGTTCTTGAGACATCCGTAATCTCTTTACTGAAGCATTTGTGAAATAATTGTTTTGAAAGGTCAGAAGAAACCTTTGGATAAACTGAGTGACTAATGAAAAATTGATACTTTTGAAGGCACAGAATTCGCATATCAGTGCAGTGAGGTTATGATTTTTATTTTTTCAACAGTTGACTTCGTGCCTTTAGCAGTGAAGAACAGATGGCATGATGGGAATGTAAGGCTTCCTGCAGAGTCATACAGATCTTCTTTAAGAGAGCCAGATTCAGAGGACTTTAAAAAGTTCAAGAACATGTTTGAAACTATGGTGAGCTACTCTTTATTTTGTTATCTTTCTTACTAAATGTTACCAGATGTACAAATATGAAATTGTATTGCCTCTTATTCTTTTTTTAATTTAATTCACCAAAGTTAGAAAGAACTTCACCTCATCACAATAATAACCTGCTTTTGATAACCTGCAGTAAGTTTTGTTTATACTCAGCTTTTTGACATTCATTCAACACATTGGGAAAGCTATTAGATCCAAAGCCAGAACTAAAAGCTGATTATCTGGACAGTATTATTATACATCTTATAAAAATGACAGAATAGAACCTGCACTCTGGGCTCATTTTTTAATATATCCAGACTGCCAGGAATGTGATAGCTCTTAGGACAGGCTGTCATCTGAGTCCACAAAACTTGGCCAGACCTGAATTTTCTCTTATCCTCTCAGTGTATTCATGTTTTTACAGAGTGCAGACTGTTGCTTTACAATATGCCTTTGCCAATTTTGAGAGGTCATCTAATCAGAGTTAGAGTTATTAGCTGCCCATGCAAGTAAATGAGCTTGCTACATAAAGGAAAATGCCTTTACCCACTTATTCTTTCACCAGTACAGTACATCTGTTGTAGAGTGGGAATGCCAATTTGAATATCTGTTGATAAAAACCAAATTTTTTAAATTTTCTCCTTTGGAAGATATTCTCAAGAAATTTTAATGTTTGCATGATCATTTGTTTACATTTTGTTTATGTTTATGTTGATGCATTTTCTTTTTTCCTTTGTCCAGGGATTACCACTTCACCTTTTATCTTAGCATTTATTTTACAAATATTTTTATTCCTCAAGGTTGTTGTGCCTAAGTTACTGTCATCTTGTTCATTGCTTATATATGTATAGTATATACATTGCAGGTAATGTACATTTCTCTTGTAATGAAAGGATAAGTATGACGTGTGTGTATATTATATATATATACCGGGTGTTTTGAAATTAAATCCCCCCTCCACAGAACAAATGGAAAGTTTTGAAGTTTTCTGCTATAGCCTATCTCCAAGTACATTATTTTAAGTTTCTATTAAACTATTTTTCATTTTACATTTCTTGTATTTTCAGACTGAGTGACGGAGTTAGATACAGCCATGGCTGATGACTCGGAGGAAATCAGATGGATTGACCGAATCTGGGCTATAACCTTCAGAGAGGCCAGGGATGCCTTCCCATCCTTCATTTCATGTTCCTGGATAGCTAAATACATTAAAAGAGATGAATCCTTTGTTAAAAGAAACTGGAGCAAAAATCCATATGACTGTCATCGCGAAAAGAGTGAGAATCTTGGAAGGCCTGAAGTCGTTTCACAGGAGTCAAAAGACATCATAGCTGTGGCAGTGGGTAGACCAAGAAAGTCTTTATGTAAATTGGCACTTGAACTAGAAACAAAAAAGGGGAAAGAAGAGAAGTTATAGTACTGTATATCGAGTGTTGAAAAAAATCTGGTATCAAGCCATTTCATGTTGTCAGCAAGCCCAACATCACTCAGCAACAGAGAGAAGACTGTGCATGGTTTTGTGGTTCATTTCTTAAAGATTGGGATGAAGCTGACTTTCTCCATGTTGCCACATCCAATGAATTCTTCATTTACACAGTAAGGAAGCCAAATCATAAATATGACATCATTTGGGTTGCAAAGTTGGATGATAGCGATGATGTGCCCTTATCGCTAGGTTGTGAAATTTCCTGAATGTTTGGGAATTTTTCTATGTTTCATAGCCAAACGGTTAATGTGGATCATCAAAGAAAAAGAACAGTCATGGAATGGCAAATACTTCAGAAAAACTGTGCTTACTGGTGGAGTATTTCCTTTCCTCAAAGATCCTGAAAATGTGTTATATGTTCAAGAAGTAACATTTTTGCATGACAAGGCACCATGTTTCAAGGCTCTTCAGACACAGGAGCTGCTTCGAAACAGTGGTATCGATTTCTTCTCGTCAAGTGAATTTCTAGGTAGCTTCCCTGACCATAATGTGTGTGAAAACATTGGTAGTATCTTAAAGGATCGTGTTGAAGTGCGCACAGTGAACTATGATGGTATACCAAGCCTCAAGGACCTGCGAAGAGAGGTGACCGAAGTGTTCAGGAAATGGAGTTAGAGTCTCAGCTTTTTGCAATTTGCTGAAATCATACCCCTCAAGAATGCAGGCTGTGGTACAGGCAGATAGAGGCCACACAAAATATTAAATACTCAGAGAGAAACTTACAAAATATTATTACATTTGTTTTTGTCCATAAATTTTAGTTTATACCTGTTAGAGATTACATTTGTTTTTCAAAACACATATCAATTTTATATTTATTCTGTAGAGGTGTGGGGCTGTAATTTTGAAACACACTGTATATGTGTATATATACATGTGAATAAAGACAAAATCAATGTCGATTTTGTCTTTGTATGTTTATCACATTCCATATTTTTGTGATTCAGTTTATGCATGCACACACACACACACACACACACACACACACACACACACACACACACACACACACATATATATATATATATATATATATATATATATATATATATTATATATAAATATATAAAATATATACACACACACATGTCATACTTATCCTTTCATTACTAAAGAAATGTACATTACTTGCAATATGTTGCTTACATATAAAAGCAATGAACAAGGATGACAGTAACTTAGCCACAACAACCTTGAAAGAAATAAAAATATTTGTAAAATAAATGTTAAGATAAAAGGTGAAGTGGTGATCCCTGGACAAAAGGAAAAAAGAAAATGCATCAACATAAACAAAATGTTTACTATAATATATACATATACATACACATACAGGCAGTCCCCAGTTATTGGTGGGGGTTCCATTCTGAGGGTGTGATGATAACCGAAAATTGCCAGAAATCGGCAATTTTCAGGGCTTATCGGTGCTTTTCAGCACCGATTTTCGATGATCGATAACTCGGTTAAATCGATGCCGACTAAAGTAGAAATTGGCAATTTTCGGGCTTATTGGCTGATAAGTGCCAAAAAAATCGGCTATGGGTGCCTCTGTTAGGTATGTATTGGTGCCGGTAAGCGGAAATTGGTGCATATCGGCACTGAAAATCGCCGATAACCAAGCCCACCGATAACCAGGGCTGCCTGTAATTATTAGATAAATAATTAATTTATCAAACAAAACTAATAAACATATGCATACATGTACCATAAAAATTCTCTTATCTCAGTAAGAGAGAGAGAGAGAGAATTATTATTTTTATTATTTAATTTTAATTTACACGTAAAAGCTTGAAAATTTATAAATTACATAAAAAATTAAACAAACACTTTTGCAGGGTTTCTCAGGATTCATAAATGTTTGTGTCTGTGAATTCATGCAACTTGAATCACACAAGTTTGAGGTATTATTGTATATATATGTATACATATATATAATATATATCTATATATATATATATATATATATATATATATATATATATATATATATATATATATATATATATATATACACATATATATATACAGTAATACCTCAAACTTGCGTGATTCGTGTTGCACAAATTCACAGACACACTAACATTTGTGAATCCTGAGAAACTCTGCAAAAGGGTTTGTTTAGTTTTTTATGTAATTTATAAGTTTTCAAGCTTTTATGTGTAAATTAACATTAAATAATATAAATAATAATTCTCTCTCTCTCTCTCTCTCTCTCTCTCTCTCTCTGAGATGAGAGAATCTTTCTCTCTCTCTCTCTTTATTCTTCTCTCTCTCTCTTACTGAGATGAGTAGAATTTTTATATTAGTACATGTATGCATATGTTTATTAGTTTTGTATATAAATTATTTATCTAATAATAAGAACTAATTTTCAGATATTAATAAGATTAATTAATAAAAATAATAATAATAATAATAATAATAAAACTGTAATTACAAAATTTATACTGTGTATTTGATACATATTTTAAACAAACAAATATTATTCCCTCATCTGTGAATTTGCTCGATGGCAAAGCTGTCAAATATGTCTAATTATTGTGACAGGAAGGGGGAGTGTTGCCAATAGCGGGTCAAGGGATTCCTAAGTAATCTCTCTCTCTCTCTCTCTCAATAGCATTATCTTTGTTCTAATCTTTATATCGGATGAGATGAAACTGGACTAGTAGCGCGGTCACTGGTTCAAGTAATCTTACTTGTGATAAAGAACTACTTGAGAGAAGGTGATATGAAATTAAGTGTGATCATTGAGTGCATATGTTCTGCTGTGTGCATTCTCTCTCTCTCTCTCTCTCTCTCTTAGAGAAAGCTTAAATTAAGCCATGAGTGATACCCTAGATGTTTATTATTTTCTGTAATTAACCCTTAAACCCGAGCTTCTATTTACAAAAGTGTCTGCCGTATGCTGGCGTTCCCAAGGGAGTCAGCGTCTTGTAATGCGGAAAACAAGTTTTTCAAAATTCACAGCATGCTTAGTTTTTAAGATTAAAAGTTCATTTGGCTTCTTTTTTTGTCATTGCCTGAAGTTTAGTATGCAGCCATCAGAAATGAAAAAATATCATTATCATATATAAATATTGAAATATATGACATGCGTCAGGAAAAAATTTCATATATAATTGTATACAAATCGTGCTGTGAGCAGAACGGTTTTAAAGCTAATGAGTTATTTTTTTCATTGTATTGTACACCAAATTGTGATGATTTTGGTATATAACAAATTTTAAAACGATCAAAACAACACAGAGAAAATATTATCACAAAATGATGCATGAATTCAAATGTAATGCGGTGACGTAAAAAAAGTTTTTTTCAAATATGTGTCTAAATAAACATGCCTGAAATATTATATATATATATAATATATATATATATATATATATATATATATATATATATATATATATATATATATATATATATATATATATATATATATATATATATATATATATATATATATATACTGTATACACATATACACAGCTTGTAACATGAGTTTATACATATATTTTGGGAAATTAAAAAAAAAGCCATTTCGGGCAGAAAATATTCTATAAACCTATGCATTTTAAGGCTGCGTTTGTTGGTGAGGTGAATTTTTAAAATAACTGATCATTAAATGGGCAAGTAAGCTGGCATATGGGATGTTGGACTTAGTAGTCAGGGATATAGGGGTGAGGGGGATGGAGCTGATCAGTTCATTTGTTACTCTGAACAGTTTCGCTTTTCCGCCAAGAGAAGTGAGCGTGTCCGGGTTTCAAGTGTCAGATTCCGAATTCATTTTGAGAGCAAGAAAATGGAGACAATGCCTTATTGTTCCAGTAATGTGGGATATGCAGATAAACTGTTTATTTATGGGTTTTACAACAGTTCCATTTCTAAATTACATGGTTGTGAATTCCACTGTTATACAGAAAAGGAAATCTGCGATCAGGCCAATGTGAATAAAATACCTCCAAATCAAATGTATTGTGTTGTAAGATAATTTTGAAATATCAAAAATATCAAAGTGTTTCAGGATGATACGTAGTACATAGAGCATATCTGAAATATGTACGTAAGTTTATAGAAGGAAGGGACGACGTTGCTAGGGTTTCTGGTGCGGAGTATTTTCATTTTATTGTACTATACAGTATATTTTCGTGGCTACTGTACGTAAATACATTTTTATGGTGAAAAAAGATTTAGTAATTTCCAAATATTACAATACAGTAGTATATTAATGTAAACACAGCAGGATTTAAGTAATTTTTTTTTTTAAGAGCTTTACCCAAACCAGTGAATGGCAGAGAAAGAAAATGCATGTTGGGATGCTGTATACCCAGGTACAGTGATACTCGACATGCTATTGGCTGTTGTCTGCAAAACAGCCAATCCAGGAGCGCCATTCATTTTCACTGGCGCTCATTGGCTGTACACTTGGCATTGATTTGCTGGACCCTCAATCCCATTTTGCAAGGATGGAAATGTGGGAGCCTTATCTCTCCCAGTTCACTGCGTATTAAGTAATGATTGGGTGTAATCGCGAATATGTGTGTGTGTCGTTTTAAATCTTTGTGTATCACAGCCAGTCGTGCCTAAAATGCCTCCTCAACACCCTGTTCCTTCTAATGCTTCTGGCAAAGAGGCTAAATGAAAGAAAGGGTCATAAAGCTCGATGAGGAGGTAAAACTTCTGGATACATTGAAAGAAGGCAAAATTACACTGCTGTAGCCTGCCATTTTAACTTGAATGAAAGTACCTTGAGGTACATCAAGAAGAAAGAGGCTGAGATACAAAAGGCTGTGAGTATTAGCTTCTTTGGTAGTGTAAAAACAGTTTCGACAGTGAGTGATAAGACAATTGTTAAGATGGAATCTGCACTGGTATTTTGGATAAAGGTCTGCTGTAAGAAGAACATCCCCCTCAACTCCAACATCATTCGTGAAAAAGTGCAACTACTATACCAGCAGTATTCGACTGCTATGGAAGGCAATGATGCATGGGAATTAGAACTCTTAGGCTTCGACAAACCCGCGCCAGAAGAAGAAGAAGAGGAGGAGGAGGAAGAGCCACAAGCAGGACCATCATCAGCTCCTCAAGGTTTTCAGGCCAGCAAGGGGTGGTTCCACCACTTTCAAGAGGTGGTTCCAACTGAAGAATGTTTCTCTGCATGGGGAAGCAGCATCTGCAGATAAGGAAGCGGCTGCAAAACATCTAGAGACCTTCAAGAAAATTATAAAGGAGAAGGGCTCCCATCCAGAACAGGTGTTCAGTATGGACACGACTGGCCTGTTCTGGAAGAAAATGCTGTACCGGACGTACCTCATGAAGAACGAAGCCAAAGCCTCTGGATTCAAGACCCAGAAGGATAGGGTTACCCTCATAATGTGTGGCAATGTGACTGGCTTTATGCTGAAACCAGGCCTCATTTACAAGGCTGCAAACCCCATGGCCCTCAAGAATAAGAACAAGGCATTGCTGCCTGTGTTTGGGATGCACAACCTCAAGGCCTAGATCACCAGGGTCCTTACATCTAACTGGTTCATTCAGAGCTTCATCCCTCAAGTTATAAATTAACATCCTTTAATATAACTATGCTTTTCAGTAGACTTCCCATATAAATATGCAGCGTGTTTTGTAGTCTACCTCATTGTGATGCATATATGTGGATACCCATGCACATGTACTTGGTGTACACATACACATGAAGACAAACTGAGACACCAAGCAAAAAAAGTTCTGATGCAACATGGCTGGGCAGTTCATACAAATACTATTTTGTAATGTATTAGTTTTTCAGTATGTTGGTATTTCAACTTCAGAAAAGCTTATTTAATATTAAATTCAATGAATGTGAAAGATATAAAGTATTTTCAAACATGTTCAGTGAAAAAATGACACTAGAGAGTTGGAGCTGATGATGATCTATACTAACCTCCCCTCTTAGCTCTCCTGGCCCTCCCACCCCCAATACTCAGCCACTCAGAAGGTATAAAGAGAATGATGTTCAAGAGACATTGATGCTTTTAAGCCAATAGCAGATGCAAAAGTTTTCAAGAAGTTAAATGCCGCCTACCTCTTCCCACCCACCCTACCTGGGATGCCCTCCCTCCCCCAACACTTTCCCTAGCCTACTGCACTCACAATAATCCTTTCTCAGCCTGTTAATGCTTGTAAACAGCATTACCAACACTTCTTTCCACCTGCACAGTATTGCCAACCATCTGAGTGGATTTTTTAATTTTTATGAATAGTATATACAGTATATTTTAAATATATATTAGTAAATAAAAAGAATTATTAATTTAAAGAATTTTAATGAACATTTTTTAACATTTTCTAGTTACGAGAACAGTTGCTACGCTCGGTACCTGTTGTAAGGCAGGTAGTAATAAAAGATGTACGTTTTGGTAGCATTGTTGTCCCATTTGCTGTAGAAACTAATGAGAACTCGACAAATACAACCACACAGAGTCTTAGGTCTGCTCTTGACACTGTTACAAGCATTGGAGATTATACTGTTGATCCAAATGAAGATAGTAAATCTATGACAGGTAAGTTGCTATCACCACATGTTATGTATTTGATTTAGGTAATAAAGTTGTATGGTAATAGTAGCTAATTCAAGTTGGTGGTTTATGAGACATCTGCCAATACCTATATAAAACCTAAAGTACAGTTTGCATTTCAAGGCACTCATGAATTGAAATCTAGGCTGTGGCCATGTGTGCAATGTGCATTTTCATAAGAATGAGGATGAAAATCAGTGCTTTCAAATTACAAAAATTATTTATCTGATATTTTTGTGGAATAACATAAAATAACTGGTAAACTGTTAAAAATTTTAGATAATTTTTGCTGATTGGTTTGTTTTGATCTTTCAATTGTGGTGGTTAATTATTTTCAGATTCAGTGTACATAAGTGGTCTGCAGAGACTTGATCCTGTTCCTAAAGGTATGTTTTCTGCTTTATTGAAGGAGTGTAAAAGAAGAATCCTTGTGTATGGTTAATAAAATATCAGTTTTCATAAATAGAGATTATAGTTTTTAATGATTGGTAACTCAGATTGGTGACTGTTATGATGTTTATGGTTAATTGGTTAATATAAAACCTGATGAGTAAGTAATTTCTCATGTTAATAGGAATTGTAAAAGAAAATAATGCAAGCAGTTTTCAAAGGCTGTACAGTATAGATTTGTCCTTTGGATTTATTATTTTCTCCTTGGACCATCGACAGATGATCTCTTGTTCTTTAATTTTTCATAAGTTATATTTTAACAGAGATTTTTCACATTTACAATTGATCCCTGATCCTCTTTTTGTGCCGAGAGCAACCAGATTTGCTGAATAGCAGCACCAATATGCAGTAAATGTGCATCATTGCCAAACTTCTCAGTTCCAGAGATCCTTTATTCCTCACACCATTGGACTGTGGAACAATCTCCTTGAGGATGTTGTGCAATTGGAACTTCAGAAGTTCAAATGAAAATGCAAGGCATTACTACCCAAATACAATTCTCCTTGGATTTTAATAATTTACTTACATTTTTTTTTAATAAGTGAATTTTTCTGTATTTCCCTTTACCTCCTGTCACCTCTTTCTAGTGAACTCCATATTCTTGTAGTATGATCCTAAGATGGGAAATTGTCCTGTGCTTTTAGAATTGGGTACACACGTTTGACTTATAGATTTTCAATGGGTGCTCCCCTTGACTGTGAGGTATTTGCTGGTGGCATACTCAGACTTGTGGACTGCAGAAGATGCTTTCTCTCCAAACACTGGGATAGATTTTCGATCCAGGATATTTGTAGTTGTTGCTTTTAAATCCAGTGGTATTTTTAGGTTTACAGAAAAATAAACATTTTTCTGATGGCAGGTTTTAGGATTTTTTTAGGTATTGTCTGTTTGAATGTTATGAATTTTATAAAATTTGGTGTGGAACTATAGTAGTGCTTATTATATATTCTTTGGTCATCAGTGACCTCTGGTGTTTAATGCCAGCTGGACAAACCAATAAATCAGTCATTCAGTCCTACAGAGAATAAGCAAAACAGGAGAGTGGCAAGGACTTATTTCACATAAAATTTGTAAAGGGAAACCCAGACCTTAATATACAGTATTAGTGGTTTTGGTTTGTGGACCTTTATTAAAGCCAAAAAGAAAGGGAATAGGTAAAAACTTGTACCAGTTGGCATGCTAGTCTTAAAGAGTACAGAACAGAAGTGAAAGGAGTGAACTTTACACATCCTGCCCATGACAGAAATTGGTACTGTACAGTAATTGTGAAAATGAAAATATTATTAGTGTAAAATTTTACTTCTTCAGCAAAACTTGAGTTCATGAGGACTGCATATACTTTTTAACAAAATATATTCATAAATTTATAAGTATTTAACATTCAAATTGTCAAAGTTATAATCAAGTGTGATAGTTCAAGTTTTGATGTAAAGAGGATAGTAAAAATTGTTTCCCCTTCATCTCAAGTGAATTTTCATTTAAAATCAGGGTAATTTCACAATTACAGGGGGTTTGGTAGTTCCCAGTGTGAGGAAATTGTTGAATGATGTATGTACTAAGGAGTGCAGTTATTATTAATACTGTACTGTACATATTTTTTTTTATCTGAAAGGGTACATATTTTTTTTTATCTGAAAGGGAAGACTGTAGTTCATTTATTTTTCTTAGTTCCATTTGAAAAGGAAGACAGTATTTTCAGTCAATAATTCTAGTCAAATAACCTGACTGAAGGCTACCAGCGCAGTCAAAATTAAGACTTCCATGTGCATCTAAATAAATATAAGTAGAACTCCCAGATTAAAGTGACCCCTTACAGGATGTACAAAACAAAAGTGGAACTTGATACATTCATACCCACCTACAGATAATACATTATAATCAGTGATACAATCATGCATTACCAACCATTACCAAAGCTATTAATATACCAAGAAGGATTCGTCTAAACGGAGGGTGATCCTTGACCTATCAAAATTGAACAAACATGTTTGCCAGTTTCTGGATGACTACTGTTGCCCAAGTATGTTCAATCATTCTGCAAGGGACCTGGAACGTTTCTATAGATTTGAAAGACAAGTACTGACATGTCCCTGTTGTTTTTCCCATCCGCTCCTTCTTAGGATTCCAGATAGGGAAGGTAATGACAGATTCAAGGCCATGCCCTTTGGGTTAAACATTGCCCCAAGAATCTTTACAAAATTAGCAATATTAGTTATCTGGGGAACTTTAGAAAAAGAGGAACTCAACTGGTAGTCTACCTAGACGATTGATTAATCTGGGGCCACCAGAGTAGAGTGCTTACAAAACCTAAGAGTGGTAGTTGACAGGCTCTAAGCAAAAGGCCATCTCATAAATTAGAGTAGGTCCCACCTTACACCCAGCAGACACCAAGATAATCGCTGTAGATAAGAGAAAATGAGCCCTCTAATCTTGAGTCCTATACTCTACCAATTGTCAATACAGTATGCACTAGTACTGGCCGACACCAACTAAAAAAGAATTCTTGATATTAGCTAGTCTATGTTATGTAGCCTCTAATGGAGCATGAGATTAACTCCTTTGAGGACTCACAACAGCTACCAAAAATAGGTTTTTCCTATGTCAGAACCTGATTTTTTACACTTTACAATAAATGTTTGTTTTGAAAACTAAATGAAAATATACAAGTAAGACATGAATTGCCACAGCATAGTAATGTAAATTGCTAAAAGGGGTTGAAGATTTTGACTTTTGGGTCGGTCAAACTGGAATAACCCTGACTGGGATAGCAGGGACTTATGAATTGCTGACAGCAGAGAGCAATTAATCTTGGTCTTCTTGGCATAATCCCAAGCTGGGTCAGTTTCTAATAAGCCTTCTCTAGCTGTTACTATTTTTTGCCCTCCCTTCATTTAATCCTTCAACTCTCATGTCTTCTGGAATGTAGTCTCTCCATCATCTTATAAACCTTCCACTTCTTCATGCCCATAGCACTTCCATTTCTATGATCTTGCTTGCAACATGTTGCTCATCATCTCCCCTCCTCATCAGATGCCCAAATTATTTTAATCTTGATTCTTGGGCTTTTGCTGACCCCCCGATGTTTTCATTTCTTATATCTCTTCCTGTCACTTCACTCGTCCATTTGAACATCTTCATTTATACCACATCCAACTTACTTTGCATAGTTCTCTTCAGTGGTGCTGCTTTTAGCCCATACAACATACTTTGCCCTTCAACTTAATTGGGACTCTCTTGTCACAGAGCATGCCGGACATCCCCCTCCAGTTAGTCCATCTGACTTGAATTTGATGGTTAACCTCTTGGCCATATCACTCACTACATCTGTTATTGAACCTAGATACATAAACTGAAGACAATCTTGAAGTTTCACAAAGGTAGTTTGAGTTTCAATAGAATAATGATCTACTGTAAATAATTACTTGTTGAACAGCAACTTGTATCTCATATTGCATTATTTTTTAGTACCAGTTTTAATAGACAAATCAGATTTAGGTTTAATAGATTGAGACTGAAGTTCAGAATTATCATCAAAACCTGTTAACAATAATAACATAGATATTGTCATTAAGTTTTTCTAGAAGTTAAATAATTGCATTGAGTACATTTTTTACTTCATCCTATTTATTGATGATCATATTTACCATACAGTGCAATCTTCAGTGATCTAGGCAGTTCTCATTAGGCTGGGTATTTAAGGCTGTTTGTCACTGAATTGATTTTATTAGCTGTTATCAGTGCAAAATTTTTTTATACTGTGTAGTACTTCACTTTTTGAAAAACATGCAATAGAGTATCAGACATGGAATCAGTTTCTGAGTCAGATATTCATTACATAAGATTTCAAGGATTCCTATTGACAATTGTAGTACTTTAGTTTCCTCCAGGTATAACATTTGTAAATAATTGCACTTGCTGATATAATTCCCACACACCCATGAAGATGCAAGCACTGCATTGTATACAGATAGTAATTTCTTAAAGTGCAGAGACCTATGGAATGGGTAACCAAATGCCCATATCTCATCTTGGCTCAAAGAATACAAGAAGAGGGCTGACGAGGTGGGGATTAACCATGAAGAAAGTGCTGGGTCTGCCTTTTGAAGGATGAAAGTTATGAAGTGTTATGAAAATAGAAGCAACTATTTCTATAACATGGTAGAAAGGGAAAGAATGGGCACTACTGTGCAATCTGAGGACTATAGATTTCCACACACGTTAATAAACAATCTGGTAGGAGGAAGAGCTTTCACCTTGAGGTCAGTAAAGTGACCAACATACCTCAGTAATGTAGAAAAGGCAGAGAAGTCAACTTGTAGCAAAAAGAGGATTAATTGGATGGGCAAGGAGACAAGGGCACTAACAAAGCCATTGCAAGAGATTCCAAAGATGTGCAACTATAAAATGCTCAGTCATATATCAGACAAATTTTATTGCATACAACCTTATCAAAGAAGGAGGCAATATGAAGCACCCCAGATACAGTACGAGTAATATTCAAAACAAGGACAAATACTACAACATAAAACTGTAATAATTTGAATGAAGAATTTAACTCAAAGCATCTAATTGATACATCTAATTCTTCTTAAAGGCAATTTTAACAGTAGTATAAACAATTTTATCCTATTATGTGGTCTTCGTTCAGTGAATGTTTTGTTTATTGGACTTTTACATATCTTTTTCCTTTTAAATATTATCCACACAATAAATTTATTCCTGAAACAAGTTTTATAAAGCACTTGGATAACATTCATTTCACTTTACAGATCAGCTACCAGCTTTAGCTATACCATCAAGGGATGGAGAAGACATCACAACAGGTATGTAGCTTATTCTTTTTTTGGGGAAAATACAGTGACCATTTTATATGGTCCATAAGGCAGTGTTATTATGAAATATTTCCACTTACAAAGTCAGGTGCTTAAAACATTCCCCCCCATCTCCTCCCTTTAGTATATGTGGCCTTTTCAGGCAGCACATATCATTAACACATCTAAAAAATCCAGAAATGATGCCTCATGGAGTGATTCATATGGAAGATTGATTAGACTGTTGAGGACCAGTAAGAAGTCCTAATTAGGATATAAGTACTATTCAAGGAATCTCTCTCAAAGTACTGGATGAATCTCTTCAACTCCACTTAAGAACCTTCTTCTAGTGTATGAAGCTCTTACACCTTTGAGAGAGTGGACATTTAAGCTGTGATGGCAGAGATGGAGAACTGCGTTGTTGATTAAAAATGAGAAAATCCATAATTACTGTACAGTACTGGAATATTGGGATTTAAAGTTCATTAACTCGACTCTTCTCTTACTGCAACAACTACAAAACTGACTTGCTTGTCCCAATAAAGGCTGGTGGTGTGAAGCCCTTCAGGATCCTGCAATATCTGCGGCTGCTTCTGAAAACCTCTACCACTGGGGCCTTGCTGGATAACCTCCAAACATAAAGTGGAAGCATCGCGAAGTTCCCATTAAAAGCGATGGAGTGAAATTACACAAGAAGCTTTTTCCAAGCTGGTAGACTCCATGGGACGTCCATAAAAATGAAAGCTTCATAAACTACTCTTGCCAGAGGCAGATGGGAGGCAAGAGTATCATATTCATATCTTTGGATGGTCAGAATTTGACCAATTCCTATCAGATGAGTGGAAAGGAGGCATTCATGTCATACATGTCCATTCTGTGCCAGGGATGAAACATTACAGTTTTTTTTTTAGATGTTGGGTCTGATTGAGGTGAACCATAAAGCCTTAAAGGGTAAGTTTATATTTTAAGGATCGTAGCTCACATTTACCAATGGCCTGTGCCACAGAGACTTGCAGAATCCAGATTCAGCGACCACTTCCATTGTAGGACCTGGTTTTCCGAGCTGGGCCCGTTTTTCAGATGTTGTGCCATCCTGAACGAACTTTGGAGCTAAAGTAAACATCATTGAGTTGTTGGCCATAACCTGGCCGAAGTTGATACAATATTTTTATGAAAACAAACTTATGTACCTGTGTGCTATTGGCCAGTAAGGGTTATATACGCAGCAGTGCAAGGTATCCAATTATGTGCCAGAAATGTCAGTTTTCAAAAGGAAGCAGTAATAACAGGACACAATGTATTTCATTACAAATATATTTTATCATAACAGAGCCATTTTTCCAGCTGTTACATGATAACATGTATCATTGTTTTAGTATACCGCAGTATGTGGTGAAAATTCCTCCGCCATGGAATCAGATATCAAAGTTCTTTCAAGTCTGCTTCAAACGAGGACATGGGGATTCCAATGTATTTTCCTTATTACCAGATAAATCAAGTTGTTGCATCTTTCAAACAGAATAAGAATTTTGTTGCATCTGTAATCTTCAAACAGAATAAGGATGGTCACAGAACAAACTTATGTGAAACATATTCTGGTTTTATCTCAAAGCAATTTTATCTCTTCCTGTAAATTCTTTAAGACTGGATGCAAATACCATTCCTTTATTGATAAGATGAATAAGTGTATACTTGTAAAAGAATGATCCTTGACAAACTGACATGCTTCAATTTGTTTCAGCTTTAACTTGTTAAATGTAAGAATGACATGATTTCTAGAAATAAGAAGCTTTAATTTTTCTGTATATACAGCAAAATATTTGCTGTATATTGTATGGTGAAAGACAGACAACTTAGGTACTTTTGCATTAGTATTTGAGGCATTGCTTTGAATGGATTGCTAGTTAGGGAACATTCATCAAATTTGTTACATTCAGATGCAGTTGGTCTTTGTACTATCTTTAATTTGTAACCACAGTCTCAATATGCAGCAGCTACAGTACAAATCAGTACCAGTAGTTAAACAGAATTTGGAAATTTTTGAAACTGAATATGGGTAAGGGGAAAGGATGAGAAACAGTGGGTAGAAAGCATTGCAGATTTGGTCAAGTGGGAAGCTCTAAAGTACTCAAAGCTATTTCTTACCATATTGTGGATGAGGCTCACTATAGGCACTGAACCGTTATTGGTGATGTAGTCTGTAACAGGTGTGGTACCATTATGCAGACATTTTTGTAGCAGTAAACAGTAAAGTATTCTATATGAGTCTTTGCATTTCTTCTTTTATAAAGAGACCTTAGTGCTGAAAATTTATGTAAGCCTAGTACTTACTGTATGCCATGTGGTAAGATGGCCAGTAAACTTTGTACTACATTACACACCTCAGCTATATGCAAGGTTTTGAAATATTGGCCAGGAATATAAAATCATGTACAGTAATTCTTTGTTTACATTTCATAAAAAAATGTTATTATGTTCCTTTCCTTGATATTCCATAATTCTCCAGTTCTTTTGATAAAAGCTGTCAAACCGAATACTGTATATACATGACAAGAGACCTTATTGATGAACTTTTCTTCTTTATATTTTAAACTATAAACTATCAGTGAATAACACCTCCACTTTTGAAATTAAAAACTAAGTTTTTATCCCTGAATTTATTCACCAAAGATTTTTGTACTTGTTCTTTATTGCAGGTACGGTCAGTCTGGATAATAAATACAAAGCCCCTGTACGGAGAAACAACTACTTTCTAACAGTCACTATTCCATCGTTTGCTGGTAAGGAAATTAAGTTTTTTTTTTTAGAAATCATCTTATGTAAAATTGAAGTATTAGAATGTAAAATTGAAGTATTAGAATTAAACTATTAGAATTAAAAAGTACAACAGATATATCATGATGATATTTGTACCATTCATATAGTTAAGAAACATGCTCAGTAATTTATAAGTTTGACATCTTGCCTCTTACATTATATTGTAGCCATTCTCATTGTAAGAAAACTCTTAAATGTTAAAAGGTCTTAATTTTATCATTTTTTATCTATAAAAAATATATATTTTTATGAATTTTGGCTAATACTATATATGTATAGCTTCCCCTGTAATTTCATCTACTTTGAAGCATACAAATCAAGTTTAACCATTTGCCACCCAGAGCTGGAACTGTAGTGTTATTGCTTTCCAGCATATAAATATTAACAGTGTTTGTAACAGCTAATTTACATTGAATCTCTATTGAAAGTATGCATGTTAGAAATGGGTCAGTCAGAAGCTGGTCATATTGCTAATAAGTCAGTCCGAAGCTGGTCGTATTGTTAACAAGTTATTTGCTGGGTTTTCTACAACCTACTATATACAGTCCATTCTATAAACCATTGACCTGCTTGAGCCCATTGCTTCAGTAATTGAAGAGGGAAACAGACTAATTTACTTACTATGTTGAGAGATGTTTCAGAAGTTGAGTAAAACTCAGCTACTTTTTCAGTTTCACGTTTTGGTCAGAGCAGTGCAGTCATCCAAATTTTTATTTTATTTTCATTGACTTTTGTGTAATCTTGGGCTGTCCCCAGATTTGGCCATCAGTCTGGTGTCTCTTACGTAGTTGGGTCTTTTGTCAGTTTTCTTTGTTATTATTAATATGATAGACTAGTTTATCAAGGCCACCGAGTCAGATTTTTAGGTTTTGATGGTTTTCCCAAAGGACTTGCACTCTAGAATTTAAATTTTCAATTAGTTGGAAGCCAGGCATGAAGAAACCATGTTAACCCTTAAACGCCGAGCCTCTATTTACAAAAACGTCTCCCGTATGCCGGAGGCATTCGGTGAGTTAGCGCCGAAGCGGAAAAAAAGTTTTTTTAAAAAAATCACAGCACGCTTAGTTTTTAAGATTAAGAGTTCATTTTTGGCTCCTTTTTTTTTTTGTCATTGCCTGAAGTTTAGTATGCAACCATCAGAAATGAAAAAAAATATCATTATCATATATAAATATTGGAATATATGACAGCGAAAAAAAAAACTTATATAATTGTATACAAATCGCTGTAAGCACAACAGTTAAAGCTAATGAGTTAATTTTTTTCAGTTGTATTGTACACTAAATTGCGATGATTTTGTTATATAACAAATTTTAAAACGATCAAAGCAACACAGAGAAAATATTATCACAAAATGATGCATGAATTCGTAACGAGCGGACGTAAAAAATGTTTTTTCAAAAATTCACCATAAATCGAAATATTGTGCTAGAGACTTCCCGTTTGTTGAAAAATGAAGCTAATTGATTGAATATTACTAGACTGTAAGTGTTTTAGCTTACAATTGCAGTTTTTCGACCATTTCGGTCGAGTTAAAGTTGACCGAAAGTCGAATTTTTCTATTTATCGTGATTTATATGAAAATATTTCAAAACTGATAAAAGCTACAACCATGAGTTATTTTCTGTTGTATTGTACATGCAATTGCGCACATTTTCATATATAAAACTTTATGTAACGACTAATATAAAACGGTGCAAATATTACGACAACAAGACGAAAGAATTTCTGAGATGTTCGGCCGAGTTACCGCACAGACGTAAGGAAAATGTTTTTTTCAAAAATTCACCATAAATCGTGTTTTTTTACCATTTCGGTCGAGTTAAAGTTGACCGAAGCTTGAAATTTTGGCAGTTATCATGATTTATATGAAAATATTTCAAAACTGATAAAAGCTACAACCATGAGTTATTTTCTGTTGTATTCTACATGAAATTGCGCACATTTCCATATATAAAACTTTATGTAACGACTAATATAAAACAGTGCAAACATTATGACAACGTGACGAAAGAATTTCTGGTGCGGACGTAAGGAAAAAGTTTTTTTCAAAAATTCACCATAAATCAAAATATTGTGCTAGAGACTTCCAATTGGTTGTAAAATGAAGGTAAATGATTGAATATTACTAGAATGTAAGAGTTTTAGCTTACAATTGCGTTTTTGACCATTTCGGTCGAGTCAAAGTTGACCGAAGGTTGAAATTTTGGCAGTTATCGTGATTTATATGAAAATATTTCAAAACTGATAAAAGCTACAACCATGAGTTATTTTCTGTTGTATTGTACATGAAATTGCGCACATTTTCATATATAAAACTTTATGTAACGGCTAATATAGAACAGTGCAAATATTACGACAAAATGACGAAAGAATTTCTGAAATTTTCGGCCGAGTTACCCTTGCTGGTGTTAGAAAAAGTTTTTTAAAAATTCACCATAAATCGAAATATTGTGCTAGAGACTTCCAATTTGTTGCAAAATGAAGGTAAATGATTGAATATTACTAGAATATAAGAGTTTTAGCTTACAATTGCGTTTTTCGACCATTTCGGTCGAGTCAGAGTTGACCAAAGGTTGAAATTTTTTGTAGTCGACGTACGGTACGTCCACTTGGCACCCAACAGACAATTTTAGTCGAAGTATGATACGTCCAGTAGGCGTTTAAGGGTTAAAAAAGAAAAAGTGCATGAATTTGTAATAAGGAATTTATGAAATTTTATAGTTTTAATTTTCTACCTCTCTTGTTTATTAAACTCTCATTTTGTCAGTGAAATCTTGAAGTAAGTAATGAAATTATTTATATTCACTTATCCTAACTATGCCCACCACTTCATTCTATGAAAAGTTATTGAATTAAATATTTAAAATACTATATCCCATCTTTTTTCTAGTTTCCAAGTCATTCATAGAGGAGTGACCGGGCAGCTTTCTTTTCTTTTCCTTAATCCATCGCCACTTGTTTACTTTGCAGTATGAAAACAAGCTTTAGATAAAATAAGTAGTATTAATAAATCAATCCTCTTTTAAAGGTTTTTAAATAAAACTCTACAAGGATTGACAAAAGTGCAGTGTTGGCATACTGAGGACAAGGGAAGTATAGTTAAAGAAGAGATTATTGCATGATGCAAAACTACAGGCATACCATTTCGTGTCTCTCTCGAGAGATGAGAATGGGATAGTGCTTCTCACTATTCCCCTGCTTTCTTTTGATGTATGCTATTGGTACAGTGCGTCATCAACGTATGGCAGATTCGAACTTACTGCACTTTTTCATCGCCATTAACAGCGTTTTGCAGCGCCATAACTTGATGTTGCATCAAGTTACAATGCTGTAAGTCCCGTTGATGGCACTAATGGTAAGAGTAGGCATCAAGTTATTGGCACTTATGGCACCAAACATCAAGTTACAGGGCCGTAAGTGCCATTAATGGCAAAACACCAACTAATGGTGGAAATCGACTCGCGGCACAGTGCTGGAATGGATCCCCCAACATAAGTCAAGGACCTACTGTTTCATTGTTTTAAACTTCAAAAACTGATTTTCAACCATCCTCCAGCCTTCACTGGCTGGCTGTAGAGAGGCCACTCTTTCCTACTTCTTAATGTTTCTCTTTGACCTCCATGGGAAGAACTAAGAAACAGTCAAAAGCTGTTCTAAGCTTTCCACCAGTATTGAGTCTTCTCTTTGTAGAAGACTAATAAATTTTCATTAACAAAAGTCCATCATTCATCTGGAGAACCTATCTTGATAAATAAGAGAAAAATGGCATATCCTGTGCTTAAGGAAATCATTTCATGAGTGAGTCCTGGTTCATCTTGTTCAAATGAAGATTGATAAGTTCTGAACTTCACCAAATTTTTTTTATTTTGGGAGACGAATCGTCCTCATGTAGGTATGGCCTTTCTGCTGTGTCATCTTCTTGCAGTTTTGATTCCTAGTTCCATGCTTGGTCACCTACTCCTTAAATACATAAGGTCAAGAAATCTCATTCCTTTTTAGGGGATTGAAATCTTAAGAGACTTCAGGACAGCAATCTTCTTCTGATGTTTCCTTACTTTTGTCTGTTTGATAACACCCAAGAAAAAATGTTTATATTACCAAAATGTGGAGAACTTTTCATGGTCTGTGTATGCATACTATTTTTTTTTTAAACCTTTACATATAATATTGCAATACACTCCCTGAACACCTGAATTAGCCCTGGTCACCTACCAGCCCGAACTACATCCCCATAGCTTTTACCCACTAAGTGGGTAATAAACTGTCAGCATTACCAACGCTTACAGGAAAATCTTGTCAAATGAGTTACCTGAAGTACCGTTGGCAACACTGCATTAAGTCCCAGCCGAGTGAGGCCGAGATCCCCAAAAGCAATTGCTTTTGTTTGCCATGCTGTGTGGGTGTGTCCCACATCAGGCGAACTTTTGGTCATTTAACCCGACCCCCATTTAAGAATTTGGACATCAGATCACGATTTGGACTGTTCAACGCATTTTCTCCTGGATGGATACTTTATTGATAGGATTTGGAAATTCTCTCCCGAATTTGACTTTGGGATCGGTACTTTAGACTTGTTTGGATAAGTCAAACAAGAAGACGTCGCTGTCTGCTAGCGCCGATGCTTCCACTTTGTTTACATCTTCGACGACAGAGCCTTCTGCTGGAGATGCTGACGCTCATCGGCCCTACACATCCTGCAAGCATAGGATGAGTACCCTCAAACACGGTCGACATTCTGTTTGTATTTTATGTAGGAAGATATGGTGTAGTATCAGTCAGATAGGCAGCGAGTCTTGGTCGGTAGTTCAGATGGAAGAATTATTCAAAAAGTTAGAGGGCAAGTTACTAGCTGAGAATGTCTAGTCTATTTTTCTAGCTTTACGACTAAATTAACGGAAACTAGAGATAAGGCTAGTAGTAATAGTGCTGTAGATACTAATCGTACTTTTTCAGCCCCCCTGCCTGTTCCAGAACCAGCCCTAACGGGTGCCGGGGGTCATGGAGAACCGCAAACCTCGAAGGTAGGATCTGCCGGCCCCCGGCGCGGAGCAGGCAGTGTTGGCAGCAGATTTCCCCCTTCCCTCTAAAAGCATAAGTTCTAAGGTGGATTTAGAGTTAGGAATCACTCAGAAGGGTAGGAATTCTAATTTAGGAAGTATTCAGGAAAAGTAGTTGAACGTGGTCTTCTTTGGGTTCAGGTTTGGTTGGGGTCGCTAATGTTTAGGTCTCTCATTTAGATCAATCGTTGGTTTTATTTCCTGCTTCGTGCTCTGTGCAACAAAGGTTTCCAGATCCTTGGAGGGTTGTTCAGATTTGGTTTCTGATGTATCTGGTTCTGAATTTTTGTTTTCCTTGAATACTCCTTCTTCGAAGGAGTATTCCTTTGGGGGTTTTAAAATTTCTTTCGTCTTGCAATGGTGGTAATTCTGGCGATAGAGTTTTTCCAATATTCATGATCATGTCTTAAAGAATTTTCTGATTTGATAATGTCTATCAAGATTATCAGGGGCAGGGGGAACAGAACAAGTCTATTTTCTTTGAAATCTATGGCCTCTTCGGCCGCTACGGAATTTTTCCCGTTTTTCCCCTTTTTCTTCTAAGCCTTCTTCCATTGCCCTTCTCAATCTTCTTTTCAGTCCGCTCTTTGGAGGGCTCTCGGGGTCTTTGTTGCGCATCCTGTTTTCTTGGCTTTTAACTCAGCAGAGCAAGGCTTTCTTGCTTCAACCCTGTATATTAGACCTCAGCGGCCCCCCTCTCTCTCTTCGGAGTTAAGGGAAAGGGTACTTTTTACGGATCCGTCGTCTTTATCACCTTTTGCAAATCTGGTAGTTTCTCAGGCATCTGGTCTAGTTGCTTCTCAGGTGTTTGCGGAGGTGTCAGCACCTCCTTATTTCATTCTTTATGGGTTCCTAACTGTAATGTATCCTCCGTGAGTCTTGCAGATGCTACGGCAGTCGGTGATTCGCCTGCGCCAGCGTTTAGTGTATCAGTACTGATAGTTTCCGCAGCCTTTCCATTCTCCAGGATAGTTGGTAACTACCTTCTTCTGTTACCTTTGGTTCGGTACCTCGTAACTTCCCCTTCAGTACTCCTTTGAGTTCGGTCCGGTTGGGACCTTCTCCATCTATCCAACGTCAGCGTTGGGCGCTCCGGTGGTTACTCCAAGTGTGGCTTCTTCCTTCTTCCCTCCTTCGGCTTCTTCTTTCTCAACTTTCCGGCAGGTTTCTCTGTCCCACCGTCTAGGCATCCATGTTGGTTCGGGGTTGATTCCAGGCCTTCAGTTCCGGGTTCCCGTTCTCATGCGGTTTTGATACATCCGGATTTGAGTGGTTTGGGTGTCATGACCTCTTCGCTCTCAGGAGTGGGCATGGTCCGCCCAGGTGTTGCGTCATCCCCGTTGGGTGGTGCGTAACCTACTTTGGTGCCTCCAGTATCTTCGCGATTGATACGTCAGGTGTCCGTCTTATGCACCCAGGTGTAGCAAGTTCCGGGTTTTCGAGTTCAGCATTTGCTAGGGATCGGCCTGCCTCTTTCCTGTTCCGGCTCGGTCGGACCAGTCCGACAATCCTCCGGCTCAGTCGAACCAGTCCGACAAGGATTGTTCACTTGAAGAAGAGGATCTGGTACCGGATATTAGTTCTCCTTCAGCCAGTGAGAATGAGTATAAGCGGATGGTAGACTTCATCCTCACTTATCCTCAATCCAAGGTTCCGGAGGAGCCTACACTACCGAAGCAACGATGTTCGAGTCGCTATATGCGACAGAACCGGTAGTTGCTCAAACAAGATGATACTCCCTCCGGTGTGGTACTGCCTGACACCGAAGTGAGTAAGGCTGTCATACCAGGTTAACATGTCGCCTGACTGTACTACATTGGCAGAAGAGGAGGGGCTTCTTTTGAAGCTTCCGCTTCACTATCTGGACATTTGGAGAGGGTTCTGTTGGGGGCGCCTTTTGCGCTCTGCAACAGTCTTTTAGGGAGGAGGATATCTCCTCCATGGTGTATTTTGTGTAGCCGTTGTCAGCAGTATCGTCACAGCAAGTTATGATTAGTGTGGCTGCTCTGGGTTCAAGGGATGTGGCCAGTATAACGAACTTGTTGCTTCTAACTCATGTCTCCAGTGTCGGCAATTATGCATCGTTGAAGGTACACAATGTGGAAGTAGAGGGTTCCTGTCTAACAGGGAACAGCCGGTACCCACTTGAAGAAGCCTTTTAGGGAGAATGTCCTCTCTCTCTCTCTCTCTCAAATTCCAGGGTCTTGTGTCTCCGCATGCTTTCTCTTCAGGTATGTCTCAGGAATCGCTGGGACTTCCACATCGAGAATGCAGGTATAATCTGGAACGATTCTCACTTGTCGGATCGTCTGTGATAGTCAGAAGAAGCGCATCTGACATCCGGAAGGTCTATAGTGTCCCCTCTTCCCGACGTTCATCTGTACTCAGATGCCTCATATCAAGGTTGGGGAGCAACCTTGGAGGAACCCAGGCTTCGGGCCTCTCGAGGGATCGGGAATGAGAGGAGTCATAACCTTCGGGAACCTCAGGGCTGTAAAGGAAGCCCTCAGGTGTTTCTCAGTCCTAGTGCACAACGCAGTAGTGGGTCTGCTTTGCGACATCGCAACTGCCGTGTCGTATCTGAGAACTCAGGGGGAACAAGATCATTAGAACTTAGAGGTGTATACTTTCTGCCATTTGATCTCATTCATCAGGTAATCAGGAATTGCGGTAGTGTCAAGATGTCTATGATTCTAGCTCCTTGCTGGCTCCAACGCCCTCGGTTCCGGAATTCCTCATGCTCCTTACGGAAGTTCCAATGTTCCTCCTAATGCGGAAGATCTTTTAGACAACTGCATTTTCACCATTATCATCCAAACTCTTGCATGATGAACCTAGTTGCAGGCGACTGCCGAGCGAACAGCTAGACAATCCAGACACTCTAAAGCTATGTCTAGACAGTGTTGCTAAGTCAACCCGTAATCTTTACCAGGTCAACTTGACATGGGGAAGTCTGTGTTGTAAGGAAGGTCATTCCATCTTTAGGCCTGCCATAACCGAAATAGCTGGTTTCTTTTATTCCTTCGGAAAGTCAAGATTCTTCCATTTTCGGCTATTGCTGGCTACCGCTCAGCACTTTGTAGTACATTTTTCTATCTTCCCAAAAATTTCTAGTAGTAAGATCTTCTTTGACTTGTTACGTTCCTCGAGCTCCTCGTGAGATTTGTCGGAAGTTCTAATGTTAAGATAATTGGTTAGGTGTTTTATTTCTTTCTTTCGGCTTTAGCTGCAGATAAAAAAAATGGGCAAGCTTCGGGAAGTTTCCTAGGCTGGTTTCCTAGGCAGGAAATGAGAAGTATTTCTCTTCTTCCGGAAGTCGTGGCCGAGGCTAAAACTCTGCTTCGTTCGTTTAAGGTTCTTTATCTGCAAGTGTTCGGTTCCGGCATCAGCGGGGATGTCTTTATGTCCGATGTGAATGTTTATCAAAGGTTGATAAACTCCGTCCTCTTCTGTGTACACTTCTTGTCTCACCGCGGAATCCTTCCCGTCCGCTGTCGAAGGATGCGATTAGTTACTTTCGGAGAAAGGGTTCCTGGTTTCGGAGAAAGGGTTCCTGGTTCCTGGTTCATAAGTGCTCACTACATGAACACATTTGCGGGCACACTTCACGATTCTCGTGTGGTGCGAGGTTTGTGCCCTTGAACGCAATTTAATTTGACGTGACATTATATTTGGTATTTAACAGTTTTTTTTTTCATTACCGCATAGTATTCGGAGTATGTCCACTTCATCTTCCTTTCTAAGGAATGGTTCAGATTCTCCTATTCTAGAGGTAGTTTACTTGCGAGTCTGTCTTTGTTTTCTTCCTTCACTTAAGAGACGTTCAATTTGCCCCACCGCGTATAGTGGCGAATTCTATCTAGGGTGCGTTCAATTAGCTGAGGTGGTATTCTCTTAGTGCGAAGACTCGGAAGGTTATTCACTTAGTCCACATTTAACGGTGAAGTCTATTATCTAGGGTGCGCTCATTTAGCTAAGGTAGTATTCACGTAGTGCGGTGATTATTAGGTTAACCAGATAGAGAAAGTTCCTTCTAGGCTTTAGAAACTTAAGCAACAGTGATAGTATAATCACATGAACTTAAGTTTAGTACATCTTAAGTATCCTAGTCTTTGATAGTTTTCTTAAGTATCCTAGTCTTTGATAGTTTCCCTACGAGAGTCCAAAGAGGTGCTCTCGTAGGCTAGCCTAGGTTGTTTCGTCGGCGCCGGGATACTTCTGCGCTCGTTGGCCTTTGCCGCAACCTGCAGGGCGGAGGGTCATTGGCTCAGCACACTGCCCCGTTCCCTCCTTAATGGGTAGGCTCTGAATAGTCACTTGGGAGATGCATCGTTCTCCTTTTTACATGAAAGTTATTCTCTTAGTCCGTGTGTAGCCGCTAACCCTTCTATCATGGGTGCGTTCATTTAGCTAAGGGGGTACTCTCTTAGTGTGGAGATTCTTAGAGGCGGCCACTTGGAAGTCGGTGTCAGTTTTCACGACTTTCTACCTAAAAGACGTTTAGTTTTTTCAAAGAAGAATTTCTCGCTTGGTCCCTTTGCGATGACCAACTTGATCTTATAATTACGTAGTAATGATAAGGGTGGGGGGAACTCTAGGTAATGAATGTAGTCTGAGGAAATTTGGAATTTTGGATTCTCTGTTAGTCGGGGTTCATAGTGAGAATATTAAGTTTGACGTTAGTACTGTGAAGATAGGCAGATCCAGTGGACAGGTTTGGTTTCTTCGACCTCTTCTGCGCAGACATCGGCAGCAGTGGACGGCGAAGTACTCGAAGATCCTGCACACTCAACTTCTCCTCCATACATGAGAGGCTACAATAGCCACATGGGAGGCTCTTCGTACCCCTCCATACATGAGAGTGCTTTGATTAGCCACATGGGAGGTTCATCGTACCCCTCCATACATGAGAGTGCTTTGATTAGCCACATGGGAGGTTCATCATTCTCCACTAATCATGGGAGGCTGTGATTAGCCACATGGTAGGTTGGTTTTTATTTTTTTGCTACTCTCTGTCCATGAGGAAGTTTGAATACCACATGAGAGGTAGCTCGACTCAGACCCTCCATAAATGAGAGTGCTTTGATTATCCACATGGGAGGTTCACCATTCTCCACTAATCATGGGAGGCTGTGATTAGCCACATGGTAGGTTGGTTTTTATTTTGCTACTCTATATCCATGAGGAGGTTTGAATACCACATGAGAGGTAGCTCGACTCAGACAGTACCTAGACATAACTGACGTCGGGGGTACTCTCTTTACAGACATTCTCACCTGCCAAGTGGGATAACCAGGTGAGGATACATTCATTTATACAGAGTAGGCGAACAATGAGTTACCTGCTTTCCCTGTTGGCAGGTCGGGCTGAATTAGATTGATCCCATCTCCACTAAATTTTGTTAATCGGGCTAATTCAGGTGTTCAGGGAGTGTATTGCAATATGAAGTTTTCATAATAAAACTAATATTGTAATACTTACCTGAACACCTGAATGATGATTCCCACCCTCCTCCCCACTTCAATTTGAATAGTGGATAACGCAATTGGGGATCTCAGCCTCACTCGGCCGGGACTTGCAGCAGTGTTGCCAGCAGTACTTCAGGTAACTCATTTGACAAGATTTTCCTGTAAGCGTTGGTAACGCTGCCAGTTTATTACCCACTTAGTGGGTAAAAGTTATGGGGATGTAGTTTGGGCTGGTAAGTATTACAATATTAGTTTTATTTGAAAACTTCATTTTTGTATCTTCATATTGATTTACTTCTTTGCTGTGTGTTTTTAAATGGCCTCTCAGTTACTGTATGTGGCAGCTTGCTTAGTAAAGTAATTGCTTTCTTGGCTTGTTCCATATGAAAGTGTGCTATGTCAGTTAACACTAAGACAACCTTAACTAACCCTGCATCCTTCAGTGAATTGAAAACTTGCCCAAGTTAGTAGATTGCCCAACTGAGTAGATATTTCCCCCATGTAAGGTAGTTGATTGTACTTTGTACAAATGCAACATTTTTTTTAACAAATTTGATGTTTTATAGACTCAAATATTAGTCTAACATCGGGTTCCATCATTCTCCTCCTCTTCTGATTTGATGTAGATGCTATAATTTGATGTTGAAGTTTTAAATTCAACAAGTTGGCTGATAGTGGGGTTACATCTCATTTAATGGATGTTTATCCTTCTCACCACTCAAATAAAATTAAGTGCCAAAGTAACGGGCTCAAGTATGGCAGAGGCTTGTATCTAGAAAACAGTTCGTAATATTTTTCTTTTTTACTTCAGCTCTTCTCTTTGGTATCATCATCTTCCTTTGCTGCACCGCAACGGCTACTCGCATGATGAACAACAACAACGCCAAAAATGTTCCATAAAGGTACCAGAACACGCTGTGGAGAAATGATTGAGGGATTCATGAAAGAGTAAAATATTGAAAAGAAAGAGCAAAGGAAGATAAAATATAATTTATAAGTTTTATACATACTATACCCAGTATCCAAAACAGTGAAGATTATTGAAATTTTTAGACTTTGGACTGTATTTCAGGTAGATGAGTATAGTGTACAAATATCTAACAAGGCCTTTAAAATAGTAGAGATGTAACATTACTGATAACTTTTTCTTTTTGTTATGGTATTTTTGTAGGAATGTACATAATTAATCATAGTAAATCAAATTGTGTGGAATGCCAGTGCCAAAAATTATTTAAAACTTGATTATTATGTACATTAAAGAGCTTTCATTTATAATGACAATTTGTCCACATCAGTACTGTATTGGGTAAGACATTTAATTAATCAGTTATTATGTATAAAATATAAAAAAACAAAATCCATTAACAATTTAGTGTGACAATGGTTTAGCATGCCTTGAAGAATAGTACCACAATTGTTATAAAGATTAATAGTTTATTAAATTATGCTGTAATGATTTTACTTTTGACTTGCAAAAAACGATGAAATTGTGTGAACATAAAGAATATGTCATAATGCATGGAGCAGTGATCTTATTGTGTGGAATGCCAGGACTATGTAATACTGTTTATATCTCAACTTCATGAATTATGCCACATTCTAACTTTTGATTGGTAACATACACAGAATATTTGTTAATTGTAAGTTTTGAATATCAAGGATACCTAAAACTTATTTTTCCAGCTCTACTGCATGGTTAAGATCTATTTGTTTGTATATTGGCATTAAACATCAAGAAAAACTATTAGTATCTGTCTACTTTTCACAGGGCTAGTAAGTGTATCTCTCTGACTATCAAAGCTCTGCAGCCATCATTGAGGTATTATCCATTAACATACATTAAATTCTTTTGACAGTTGCAAATTACCTTGTAGCCATGGTGATAAGCCAGTGTTCACAATAGTCTTCATCTTTCATGTGGATTTTAGCTTGTTTGTTGGTAAATTTCAGCTTAATGATTACGGTACTGTAAATGGGCATACATACCCTGACAATGTGAACAGAATAGATTCCGTATATCAAGATGTAATTGGTCCCAGTTAAATTAGCCAAACTTTGTTAGAAATTACCGGAATGTAAAGTTCATAGATTAGCCAAATAAAATATTTATTAATTTTAAAATAGAAATTCCTATAATAAAATTTATTTTTTAATTATTTAACTCTATTATGATAGCTATATTTCTACAGCTGTCATAATAGAGAGGTAAGGTTCATTTCAAAATCCAATATTACAGAAAATGAAACTTAACCCAATAGCAAAGGACTGCTATTTCACAGGACCTCAGCATTACTTATTTACCCCTTTCTAATGCAGTACAGTAAAAATTTAAATATTCCACTCAGTTGAGGGACCCTTGGCCTGGCCTCTGAAAGATTCAAATCATTAAAAGTTTTATAGCAGGCTAGCCTGGCAGATGAAAATGTTAATATACTGGTTTTCTCACTCAAAATAAGTAAAAATGTTTTTGTTGGAGAGAACCTAGGATAATTACAAGAAAAACATTACAGTATTTGTTACCATCACCTTTTATTGAGTACTCTTTGGTGCAAGCTGTAACAGTCACTGATTCTTGGTGGAGACGGGGGCCGAGAGGGGGTTATCCCTTACTTGCCCAACCTCACCACTTCACTTTCTCTTTAGCTGCCAGACTGAGAGGAATTGGAACTGGAGTATAAAATTTAGCATTGAAAGGGAAACTGGGATGAATAAAAAGGTCTGAAAGGTGTGACAGGAAGAAAACCTCACAGTTGCACTATGAAACAATTGTTAGGAGAGAGTGGAAAGTAAGATGGGAGAAAGGGAATATGAACAGAGGTACAGTAAAAAGAATGGAAGGGGGTCACAGCTAGGGGCCAAAGGTATACTACAACAAATCTTAAGTAATGCCTACAGTGCACTGTGTGAAGTGGATTGCCAGCACTATCCCCCTATGGGGTGCCAGACTGAGAGGAGGCATCTACTCTCTTTTCCTTGTGTGCTCATTGGATTTTGGACTGTAGAGAGTAATTTGCTACCTTTGTCATTTTTCTGCTGTTATGTGTACTCTGTGCCTTTTCTTTGTAATTTTGTGTCACTTGGCTCATGTTTTTCCTCTTGGAGAAAAAACATGACCACTGCCAGTGCAGGGGCTGTGGGGACCATGTGGACGTTTCATGTCTACCCTGTTGGCAGACCCATGAGTTTTGTTCTTACTGTAGGGGCAAGGATTGTATTCAATCCTTGTCCTGTGATGTGAGTGCTTCCTGTTCCTTTCCTCAGTGGGAGAAGTAGGGTAGAAGGAGAAAGAGGGTCAAGAAGATTGCATGTTTATTTGGGTGGGTAACAGTTCTGCAGTTTTGTCACCAAGTCCTTCCATCTCCTTCTTGGAACTGATTTCCATCCATCTTTCTCATACTTACGGATCTCCCCCTCCTAAGAGGATTAGCTCCTCAAAGTTTCACAAACCTGTTCATCATTCATCTGAAGATGAGGAAGCCAGTAGGGAGATCTCTTCTGAGCATTTATGTAAAATCTGGCTTACCCTTAACATTCCAAATACCCCATTGCTCACTTCCTTCTGCAACTCCCTGGTAGAGAAGGGGAAGTTGCTGATGTATCTGCTGCTGCATCTGCAGTTCTCATGGCTGCATCATCTACTGCAGGGGATCCTCTAGCAGTAGTAGTGTTGCCAGCAGCTGATTCTGCAGGTGCTATGACTTCTCCTTTACCAGATTTAATCAGTCCTTCAAGTTGGTGGTGGGCAAGAAGTCTTAAGAGGAAAAGGAGGAAGCATTATCGCCATTCTTCCTTTTCTTCACCATCTTTCTCATCTTTGTCCTGGGACTCTTCATCTGGGTAGGAGAGCAGAGGCGACAGATTGCTGCAGTGTGATCATCTTAACTCAGGCAGGGCTGTCACCACAGTGCATGTACATTTGGATGAGAGGACTACCCCACTGTGCTCTCAGGCTCACACCATGATCGTTCTGTGCATCACCTTGCCCTTCCCACACCTGGTCTCTAGACGAAGTGTGAGTTCAATGTGTTTGCTTTTCTGCCCTTGCATTTATGCATGGTTAGCAACAGGACAAGTTCTTCCTCACATTCACGTGTGGGGGACATAGGGGGAACCAGTACTCCCTTCTTGTTTGGTGCACACATGCCCCCCAGGGTGAATGCAGTCTGAGCATTCTTGCTTGAAGGAAACATCTCCTTTGAGCTCTTCCACCTCTTGGGTGTGTAATTCACTGTGTGGGCATGAGGCCTTCAAGAGAGGTGGTGCAACTTCTTGTTCTTCCTCAAGTATAGGAGCAGAAGGGCAATGGGTCCAATGTCAAAACTCCATTCAGACTGCAGACCTGTGGAATCTTGTTTGCCTTCTTTAGTGAGAGACTTGTCCAGTGTTGGACGGGATCAAGAGCGGCACACGGAGCGCAAGTCTGCAGAGGAAGTAGCTTGTGCCTTGGGGGGTCCCTCAAACCTCTGGGCCCCTCTTCGGCAGAACCCTTAAAGGCTGAGTTGGAGCAGTGTTTTCATGAGGTTTACTCATTCGTGAGCATAACCTCAAGGAGGCAACCTCTGTTTCTCACCTACCCATGGTTTCTATGACAAAGCTAGCCTTGGGCAATGTTCTGGAGGTACAACCATGGTCAGGTTGCACTGGTCTCAGCTTTAATGAGTGTTTTGGGGAGGTGAACACCCATATCTGCTGATCAGCAAGTTCCCTCATCTCCAACAGATTGAGCAACCCCCCCCCCACCACTTTCCTGTCAAGGGAGGTACTACACTCCAGTGGATTTGATGGCTATTCCTCAGACTGATTGATTAAGTATGAACTGAGGTTGGATGTAACAGTCTGCTGACTGATGAAACCACCTATCCCATCAAGAGACTCTGTTAGCAGGACTTTTCATTTAACACTGAAAGCCAATGTGTCAGGGCCTTTAGCAACAGCACCTCTGCAGGTTGTCTCATGGCTAGATCTGTGGATGTCCACCTCACCAGAATAGGCCATGACAAGTATGTCATCTTTGAATGAGATAGCGATATATGAGGTTGCTGGTTTCAAGAGTTAGAACTCTTGCCTTCATGGCACAGTAGGTCACTAACCAGTGGGCAAACCTGCTCTTTCATAGGAGAGTGTATTCATTCCTTGTTTTTTTTAGGCAGTTTTTTGTTGGGCTCACCTCAGCTCTTTCCTCCTGGGAAGGTAGAGGGCATGGTTGAGCTTAGGCGAGAGGTTTCCCGTGATTCCATCTACAACTGAGCAGTGCCCTTCAAGCTCTTGCTAGGGGATAAAGGCACTTATCACTAAACCTTTGGGTGTAGCGAAGCCCAGTCTTCTGTTTCCAAGAAAGCCTAGTCTTCCCAGCCCTTTCATCCCCCTTTCTATGTTCTGTCCAGAAAGGGAAGACAAGATCAGATGAAAAAGAGAGGTTGTTGAGAGTGGTGATCCCCTTCCTCTACTGCCAAACGTAAGGGGTTCCATGTCATACCACTGAGCAAAGTAGCAACAAAGGGATTGGAGCCGAGTCGTATCAGTCCTTTGGGATGGATATAGGCTGTCATTAAAGGATGTCCACACACCCCTCTAAAAGCACATTTCTGTTCACACATTACCCTCCAGGTTTGAGGAAATCTCAGGCTGAATGGCCTTGTATGCATAATAAAGTTGCTGTCAGGGGTACCAGAGGTAGACATAATTTGAAAGAGGTAAAGTATATTAATGGAGAAATTAAAGTTCAAAAGAAATAAAAAATTTAATTGAGACAGAACTTTGAAAATCTACTGAGGAGAATGAATATGAAATAAGGTTTGACTTGACACAGTACCAGTAGACAGCATGGCAACTTGAGAGGTTACAAAGGATTAAAAATGAAAAATGGTAAAGATGCAGCACATCAAGAATAATAATTTTAAAAAAATCATGGGGGAGGGTCAACCAATGAAGAGCTGAAACCAAATATGAAAGTATGGGAGCTAAGAATGGTAGAAGAAAAGTTGAAATAGAAGTGTCAGTTTGGCTTCTTGCCAATAGACATGACAATTTTATAATAAAATAAAGTTATATATATACTTACCAAGTAATAACATAGCTATGTTATTAGTTTCTAATTATCGCAGCAGCTTAAATTTTGAAATTCTCAGCAGCGCTTCCATTGTTTTAGTGTGGGTGACTAGCCCCACCCACATTTGGGGAAGAACAGCTGAAGAGCTCAATTCGTTTGTGCCTTATGTCCATGAGAGGGGAGGAGCGAGGGCTCCAATTCTGTAATTACTTGGTAAGTATATATGAAACGTTATTTTATTATAAAAATGGCATTTTTTATATAAGTAACTTACCAAGTAATTACATAGCTGAATCCCATATTGACAGGATGTGGGATGCATGGACATATTCTGTTCCTATTTTTTCAGTGAGATAAAGAATTTTGAAAAAGAAAAAGATAACTAGCATTGGTTAAAATGCTTGTAACATCACCTGGTAAGAGAGCTACTGCAGGTAGATACTGCCTCTGGTTGGTGCTCAACCTGTAGTGGCGTGGCAGTACTGTATAGCCATGGACTGCCCTCACTTCAGTGGGAGCTCTGTAACAAAGGAGTATTCCGATGGCTACAAAGCACCAGTAGAAGTAACTGCAGCTCAAGGAGTTATCCAATGGCTAGCAAAACTTATAAAAGGTGCTTTTGGCCTGGGCGCAGTACCATAATGAAAGACAACCAGACAACGCTGTCACCTACACCAAATTAAAAACCACTACCCATCCATTACAAGCCTGGCGGGTATTCCAGGTACATGGTAACCCCAGGCTCCTTAAGACTCGACAGTATATCAGGGTGAAAAAGGGTAGAATAGGAGCATAACTCCTATGCTTCGTCCCCTAACACCATGCCAGCTACAGATAACTGACCCAGGGTACTGCAGTTCTTGTACACTGTCTCCATTTCTTGTAAATGTGAGTCGCAAACACTGATTTACATTTCCAAAAAGTTGATTGAAGAATTGCAGATATAGACATATTATGCTTAAAAGCCAATGAGGTGGTAACAGCTCTAATTTCATAGGCTTTAGCTTTAAAAACAGGTAGTGGGTCCTCCCTAATTCTCGAGTGTGACTCAGAGATACTTCTCTTAATAAGAATGACATTGCATTCTCCGAAAGTGGTCTAGAAGGAGTCTTTACAGGACACCAAAGGTTACTAGAGGGACCTTTGATCTCTTTGGTCCTATTCACATAGTACCTCAATTCCCTTATAGGGCAAAGAGTTATCTCCCCTTCTGGTCCAGGAATTTCCATCAAATTCTTAATGACGAAAGAATGGATCCCAAGCTTAGAAAAAGTCTCGTTCCTGGCCAGAAACCCCAATGTAAAAGAGCAGACTGCATCTCCCTTGGAGAATCTGACTCTCTTATCAATGGCCTGCAGGTCACCAAAAGAGAGTTTTCCGAGTTAGATCTCTTAAAGAAATCGTGCGAAGGGGTCAAAGGAATGGGTCCAAAAGCCACTTGAGAAAAATGTCCAAATTCCAAGAGACCAAGTTCATATTGCTTTCTTCACTGATGTCCTAATTAGATCCCAGATCTAGGCCTCGTGTGTCAAAAAACAGACCCCAACATGGCTCTGTATCCCTTGATGGTCAACGAAGTGAGACCCCTGGAAGTCCTTAAAAATAGCAAAAAATCCACAATTTGCATCACAGAGGTTTCTGTAGAAGAGATGTTATGTCTTCTCCATCAGCTGCAGAAGACTGCCCACTTAGCTTAGCCAGAAGCAGACTGGCATTTACATTTCACAATAACCTCTGCAGCTGGTCTTGAAAACCCCTTCGCTATGACGAGACTAATGAAAGTCTGAATCCTGTCAGGGCGAGAGCAGACAGGCCTCTGTGAAATCGTCAGAAATGCAGTTGTTTGAGCAAACTTGGTGTCTGTGGCAGGAGTCTGGGAAAGTCCACTAGAAGCCTAAGGAGGTCCGGGAACCACTCCTTTCAAGGCCGGAACAGACCTACCAGGGCCTGAAGAATTGTGGTGAGTTACAAACTTGTTTAACACTTCCCTGACCATGCTGAATGGCGGGAGGGCATAAAGGTCCATGTCTGACCACTCTTGAAGCATGGCATCCTTCACCCATGCCAGAGGGTCTGGGACAGGAGAGCAAAACAACGGGAGGCGATGGTTCCTCGACGTTGTGAACAGGTCTATTGAAGGTTTTCCCCACAGTATCCACAGGTCGGTGCATACCTGTGGAACTAGAGTCCACTCAGTGGGCAGGACCTGTCAGCAATGACTTAGTTCGTCTGCAAGAACATTCAACTTGCCCTGAATGAATCTTGTCACAATCTCGGTTTGATACCTCTTTGCCCAAAAGAGGAGGTTCTTTGTTGCTTCGCAGAGGGAGAAGGAGTGAGTGCCCCCCTGATTCTTTATGTAAGACAGAGCAGTGGTGTTATCCGAATGGACCGCTACTGTCTTGTTGAATGTTTCTTTTGCAAAAGATTGAAGACCTAGATGTACTGCCTTCAATTCCCTCACATTTATGAGAAAATTCTTCTCCAGAAGTGGCCCCCCAACCCAGATCCGATGCGTCTGAGTACAATGCTAGGCTGGGGCTCAAAGGGAGGAGAGACTTCCCTTCTAAAAGCCTTCTTTCTGAAAGCCACCATTGCAAGTCCTCCTTGATCTGTGGGGTTATAGGAAAGACAAACAAGTCCAGATGTGTCTTCCTGTTCCAACTGGCCTTCAAGAAGAATTGCAGTATCCTCATGTGTATTGTTCCCAGACTGACAAAATTCTCAGTGGATGCAAGGGTTCCTAAGAGACCCCTCCAACTGTTGGCTGAGCAAGAAGGGAGAGCGAGGAAACGGTGGACTGTCTGAAGGCACAATTGTACTCTTTTGGGGAACGGAAAAGTCTGAAAACTCAGAAAGTCAATCGTCATCCCCAAATAGAGAATCACTTGAGGAGACAGTTGACACTTCTTGATGCTAACGAGTAAACCCAGCTCCTGGGCAAGAAGGTTCTTCTATAGGTCCTCCGTGCACTTTATCTTCGATGGAGAGCAAAGAAGCCAATCATCTAGGTACAGGGAGACATTGATTCCCATGAGGTGGAGCCACTTCGCCAGAGGGGCGAGAACACGAGTGAAAACTTGAGAAGCTGTGGAGAGGCCGAAGCACAGAGCTCAGAACTGAAAGACCCTGCCTTGAAACACAAACCTGAGATACTTCCTGGAGTCTGGATGTACGGGGACATGGAAGTATGCATCCTGCATATCTATGGCCACCATCCAGTCGCCCTGGTGAATGGAAGACAGGACTGATTGGCTTGTTTCCATCTTGAAGTTTGATTTTTGAATGAAGAAATTCATGGCTCTGACATCTAGGACAGGTCTCCAACCCCTAGATGACTTGGGGACCACAAACAGACAGTTGTAACCCTTCTGTGCTGACATCCTCGACCACCTCTACAGCTCTTTTCTTGAGAAGAGACGATACCTCTTCTGTGAGGGCCAAAAACCTCTAGACCTCCTTCAGGACTAGCGTAACCCACTGCTCTACACCCCTGGCTTCCCATTTCTCCCAAAATGGTGAAGCCTGGCTCCCACTAGCAGATGGAGGACAGGACCTTCACTTACGAGAGGAAGGTTTTGAGGGGGGCCTTTTTGGCTGGTCGGGCCAGGCGCACATTAGAGCGAGGTCTGGGCTGAAATCTCACCCTATTGCCCCGAAAGGGCCGCTGCGGGGCAGGAGAGATCGTTTTAGTACTAAAGATGGTGGCTCCTTGGGGCATTTGGCTAACTGAGCCAGCAGGTCTTGGGTAGATTTCTTTTGAATATCTGAGGCTAGCTCCTGGACCATGGCTTGAGGAAACAGATGATGACGATCAAGTGGTGAAAAAGGAAGCACAGATTTCTTGGAAGTGGTCACACCTTTGGTGGTGAAAGGACACCAAAGTTCCCTGTTCTTTAACCCCTTGTGGACGGGTAACGTGTGTTCAAGATTTCGTGCCATTCAGTTTGAACGAATTTTGCACGAAAAATATTTCGATCACTTCCATGGGCCATAATTGACTAATGGCAACTAACATGGCCAGTCTGACTTAAGATGTCATAGAATAATGTACTGCCACTCCCGAACCCAGGACATCTCATAAATATTTTACAATATGCTCAGAATTTGTTACTGATTTTAGTTCTTATCTGTTATGATATTGTGTGAGCTGTAATTATAATTTTACAAAAAATATTAGAAAAAACACTTATAAAATGGTAAAATTAGCATATTTTTATGACTGTCTTTTGCCAAAGAGGCCCCATGCAGGGTTGGAAATATTCACTTTCAACTTCTCAAGGAAGGTACAAAAAATTTTTTAAAATTTTTTCTTATACCATGTGCAAATGCATATCTTTCTCTTTCCATTGATGTGTTTTTTTTAAATTGACCTTCAATAACTTTAGCCCAGTCCATGGGTGTGCTTAATATATATTTAGCCCAGATTGTGAGGGTTAATACCCCAGTAGAAAACAAGGAAGCCAATGCCAGGGAGCCTTACATAATGGCATTATCTGCACAAGAGATGACCCCCAGCCAATCTGCAGACAAGTCCTCTGCGAGATCACCACAATCTACTTTCTTAGCAAGCGCACCAATGGTCCAATCAAAAAAGCTCAGTACTGTACCTCAAATACTTTAAAAATGTGCTTCACTAAATAGTCAAGTTCCATGAAGAGAACGTGATCTTGGCTGACGCAAAGGCCGACCGTCAGGACAAATCACTTAGGCAAGAGAAGCCCCCCCTGGGAGAAGGTAGCGACTCCCAGGGAGGGAGCTTCTCCAGCTGCATAAGGCTGATACCTCCTACTTGAAAAATGCGAGGGAGGAGTGCAGAAAACCGCCTTGTCCTTCTCTCTCTTGTCCGAGAGCCAGACTCCTATCTCTCTCAAGGCTTTCCTGGACAAGGAAGACAGAACCATCTTGGGAAGCCAGGAATTCTCCACAGGCTGGTTCCTCATCAAAAACGCAGAGGCAGGAGAAGCCGGGGTAGCTGGGGAGAAAAAGGACGGAAAAGCCACCAAGAAATATCTGAGATTTGCGAAAGGCGGGGGAGCAGATGCCTGGTCGAGTATCTCGTCTGAAGAAATCACTGAAGGAGACAAGTCCAGAGGGTCCTGTGCTGCCGCAAGAGTTCTCTGAAGAAGGCTCATGATTTTATCAAGTCGGCGCTGAATGAGCTCTAGTGAAGGACCATGCTTCATGGGAGCGGGAGCGGATGTAGTAGGCAACTGAAGAGTTGGCACTTGACAGCTGGCGCCGAGCACTCGGACATTGGCACTGGTTGCTTGGGAGCTGCTGAGTACACAGGAGCTGATTGGCCGCTCGGAATCTCCTGGGCGCCTAGAAGACGATGATGGGCGCTTGGGCGTCAAATACTGGCGCTCTTCTACTGGGCATTCAGGAGCAAAATGCTTTGGGTTGTCCCAAAAAATACATGATAGATGAGGACCAGGCTCAGGCTCGAGATGCTTGCAGGGAGGTGGAGAAGAGTGGTCTGCAACCGCTACGCGCCTCTTCAATGGACAAGACACATCAGAGAAGCGCCCTCGGCTCCTTTTATCTGGGCTGGAATCTGAAGTGCTGGAAGAAAGCTCATGCACATCCTTTCGGACGCCTTTCCAGTGGCGGTCTGCCGAGTCCTGGGAGCAGACAACAGGCTCAGCTGAGGGGGCGACCACCCGTGGGTGAACCCCACCAACCTCCCTTGGACTTCCAGTATGCCTTCTCCCTGGTGCTGGGGAGTCTGACAGGGACCTTCGTCTAGGAGCGTTGGCGGGACAAGTAGCCACCTCCTCCATTAACACTGCACTTGCACTAGCAGTTTGAGCACACACTTTGTCCATATGGACTTTCACAGATGCACCTAACTGCTCCATAGTATTAACAATGAGACCAAATTTCTGATCAACACAGGCTTCGAGACTGGCAAAGGTATTAAGGTCGGAAGAATGGGGGCGGGTAAAGGAGTAAGTGGAATAGTCCGAAGCATGAGAGGTGGATAAAGGAGTAAGTGGAATAGTCAGAGGGCTGGGTAAAGGGAAAAACCAATTAAAGGAGAAGACTGCACAGGTAAATCAACTACACCCAATTTAGGAGTACAGTACACTCCAAACTAGCTAAGTTCGTAGCTTCGGCTCTAGCAGCCGCCTTCCTCTTTCTGTCTCTTTCAAGCTTATCTAAGTGAACTTTTAAAGTCTTCCATTTCCCGTGATCCCAGTCCCTGCATTCAACACCAGTCAAGTCAATTGAACAATTCTGTCCTCTACTGTCGAAACTTTGATGAGAGATTGTACTTTTCCTCAAGTTGTGGTATGGTTTTATGTATTCTTTTTAAATTTACGTAAAGTGGAAATGCGTATTATGTAGAAGAAAGATATGTTTTGTTGTGTTTCGTGTATTTAATTGTAAGTGTACATGTAATGGTGCTTAACTACCAGACATCAGTTGTTTGCTTGGTTGTTAGTCGAAAGTTTGGTGGTGGTCAAAGATGGCCGTGAAGGGAGTCCTGTCACAGTTTTGGTGCAGTGTAGTTGTATCTCGCAGGGTCTCAAGAAAGGGGAATGCCAGCCATGGTTGTCAGTGCCTTCATGTCCACTTAAGTATTCCTTTTCATCTTAAAGTTCATTTGGGGAGATTTCCTTTAGGAGACATGCATATCTAAATGTAAGGAGAATTTCTTGGAGTGTGCTTTGGATGAGGGTTACAAAGTAGAGACTGTGCTCATGCCAACCCCATTCTAAAAGTTTTGAAAATGTTTTCCCATTGTGTTAATAATTTCAAAGATATTGTAAATTCTATTTCTGCTACAGTATATAGATGATCCTTTGCAAGAACTCTGTTATATTTCCAGAATCCGGCTTTATTACTCTTCCATCCAAATTTGGATATGTAATTTATTCTTTTATAGTGTATTTTTGTCCACAGCAATAAATAATCCCCCCAAAATTTCTAAATTTATAAAGACAATGCTTATCCTACTTACAGTCAATCAAATATCAACACTATCAAAATGGTAAGCTACTGTAGCCAACGTGTAGTATAGATTCAAGTGGTACAGACAAATAAAAATATGATTTTTTACTTAAATCACAAAAACATGCATATCAACCATTACTCCCAACACCAGAACTAAGGATGATAAAGTCTAACAAAAAATTATTCCAAAGATCCCTATAGAAAAAAATTAATACTTTATTCACTCTTCAGTATACATTCAAGTAACTTGATCACTTTTAGATGGTTAGTTCATTGCCAAAATAGCCCTATGAGATTCAAGTCTGGCCTGGTTAAAATAGGTAATAATAATTAAAGTTCCCCTGCCACTAGGTACTATATGGTGTTAGTTTGTCATAAACCTGTAAATGTATAAAATATCTCCGTAACCTGTACCAGCTGGTACATGATAAACAGAGGCTTATCATATAATTCTTGGCATCCCTCACTTTGACCATCATTCAAGGTTCATCCCTATTTTCTCTATTCTTTTCATCTGTTCCTTTCTTTTTATAAGAAAATTACTTATACTGAGTTTACGACAGATGTTCGAGGTATGAATTATATTTAAATAAAATGTTGCTGAACAGAAACATGAAAAACACACAAACAAAAGGTATTAAGACAGAAGTCTCCTAAAATAATTTTTTATAAATCACAGGAAGGAATACAACTAAAATCATTAAGCAACATGTGTTTACCAAATTTCCAAAGATAAAGTGAGAGATCTGTTTACGAAAAGACTATACAGAGAATAATCAATTTTCGAAAATCCAATTGTAAAATATATGTGAGATCTTTGTAGGAACCCAAGACTAAACCGAAAATTTTCAATATACCTGGTAATTTCATTCTGAACATTTCCTATACTGTTTCTCTTCTTTACTATTCCTATTACCCAGGTACTGTTTTCTACATAACCACTTTCACCAAAAGGAAAAGCTCTGCGGTTTAGATAACAATGACAGTTCAATACTTCAAACATTACCAACTAACCATACCTTTCAAAAATGCTTTTTAGAGGCAGAAGTATGTCAGTACCAAAGGAGTACTGCTTCCAAAAGACTGGTCAACTGATTGTTACAAATACTTACACTACATGCTTCTAACAATACTCAGCAATGCAGAATACAGCATTCATATACAGTATGGCAACTTACTATCAAAAATGTACTCCTAAGTGTCCCTTTAGCAATAGTACTTACAGGTTTCTGTGTGCCTTTCCTACATTAATGCAGAATAAATTCTAAACATTCTCTATTCTCCACAGAGCAATTTTTAATGAAATTCAGCTTGGTAACAAGAATGATGAGATCTTGCTGAAAACCTCCAACTAGACTATGATATCAGCAGCAAATCTTTAGTAAAATGTTTATTATAACCTGTTCTTGACATTCAACTGAAGAGATTGTCTTTCCATTGTAAGCAAGAACCAAGTCATTCACAGTTCTTTGTGGATATGGAGCACAGTTTCCCCATCATCACCTGAAAATACAGTACATTACATCAAATTATAATTTTAAAAGTAAAGAAAATTATACACTGATTTGTGTAGTAGTTGTTAAATTAGATAATTTTTTATAACTGACAAAATAAACTTCAATTATATATTTCAAAATAACTGTCTTCTAACTGTAAGCTACTTACATAACATATACAACAATTTTGTATTAATGCAGTTATATACTGTAATTTTAATCAGTTATGATGAGGCCATTTAATGAAATTCTCAACCAATGTTAAACCAAAAACTGTATAAAGGAAGACATTATACTTGACATGCATACTACTGGCCCCTTACTGATAGCCAATATGTTAAGCCAATACACTTTCATTTAACCTTGACATTCTAGCCATTTCAAGCGTCACAAAATTAAAACCACAATCCTGGATATTCTTCTAATCAGTATTATTCACATAAAGCAGTTCAACTGTCAGTCAAATGCCTAGCCTTTCCACAGACAGCCCAAAAGGACTCAAACTTGAATGGTGGTTGGTGATACAATTATGGAGGAGTTACGTTGGACAGCCATGGTTGGAAAAGAACTTAGGATTAAATGAAAAGCACAAGACAGCAACTCCAATGAAGGTCTCTTACAAGAGTACAAAAGAGTAACAATTTATCTTCAACATGATGCTGTGCATTTTCTTAAATCCCTCCTCAAGAAATTGCTATCATAATATTTGTAGTTTAAAAAGCAGTTAACACTTGACTTTTACTGTAATTGCCCACCTTACCAATGTCTAAAGATTTTTTCTTCTATACAAGAACTGGTTTGCTGTTCCTTATTAACTAACTATGCAAAATGCCTATTTACATTGCTAGAAAAATGTGGCATTATTACCAATGTAGGCTATGCATATAACCAGCTGCTTATGGTGTAATAGAGAATGAATGAACCCTTGGATTACATGTACAAAGGATAAAATATCTTAATTTCAGCCCTGTTTTCCTATTGAAACAGAAACTTCTGTAAATTGAATTTTCAAGAAGGCAAATTAAAGTTTTCAATACGGCCCAAAATTATAGTGATTATCTGTCAGTTTTATAAATTTAATCATTACTACTTTATTTTCACTGAATGGGTTAGTGAAGTAGGTGTAGGCGTCATACACGTATGAAATGCAGACAAAGTACGCTGTTAATTTTATTGGGTGTTTGTAATGTGAGTCCCCTCATTATGTTTGGAATGGCGCAATGGTTGTTTTTGTGACGCCATAAGACGTACGGAAGATGGTAGTTAGAAAACAAACGGTGACGGGAAGCAGTCTGGAGTTAGTGGTGGTGACGGAAGGTTGTGAGTGCTCTCGTTTGCAGTTTGCTGCAATCTGTTGGTTGGTTCATAAGTCTTTCTTTTGTTTGTTGGGGTTGTGATCTGGCTTAGGTGAGCAGTGCAACAGGAACAGGTGTGTAAATTGAGTAATTGTTGCATACTGGTTGGGCTGGGTGTTTATTCATACAGTATAGGCCTTCCTACGACTTATCCCACACTAGCACAGAAGATGAAAGACCTTCACAGCAATTCTTTGAAAAGGGTAATAAAACTTCATCACTGGAAAGAACCTGATTAAGAGTCACTATAAAACAACACACAACTTCAAACTTAACTCAACAATCCTACGGAATTTGTAGATTTTCAAAGGTCAAGTGCTCACAACCATATGACAATTAGAAAATCAAAAGTAGTAAGAGAAACCTAATCAACCATAAAATAGTATGAAAAATAATCATCAACGACAGCCCTTAGAATCTCTGAAGCACACAAACAATGAAAAAACAAATCAAAATTGCAAGAGGAAATGTTTGTCTGGCATTTGCACAAATATTTCCACATATGCCCTAAGTCTGACAACTTTTAATTAAAAAAAGGTTCTGACGTAGGAAAAACCTATTTTTGGTACCTACTGTGAGTCCTCAACCAATCGCAAAGAATTCTCTTATAGTTGATCTTGGCCAGAATAGTGCTAGTTGGCACAGTGATAGAATATAAAGGACTCAGGACAATACGGCTCTGTCTCCTGTCCTACAACGTCTACCTCAGCTTTTTCCTTCATCCTACTCGCACAGATGAGACACAGTGCATATGTCAGCTATCTTCCTCATTACACGCCAGGTGTGCAAGATAAATGTTCACCCCAGTCTCATGCCTTTTTGTCAGGGAAAGTAGGTGAGTTTGAGGACTCACAATAGCTACCAAAAATAAGTTTTTCTACATAAAAACCTGTTTTTTGATACCATAGCCACTGTTCATCCTCAAAGGAGCTTACAAAAGAAATTGACAGGTACCAAAATGACTTAGCTCCTAATAAATAAACCCCAGATAAATTTTTGGCCCGAAGTATAGTCACAGGTTATCAATAATTTTCTTTATTCTGGATACCCACTAGGGTTTGGCAATATAGAACAAGAAAGAACGGAAGAACCTATATGCATATGTATAGTATTATTCTCTGTGGTTCTAAGGTGACTTACCTAATAAAGTTCGGTCTAGCTGAGGGATTATTGTGCCTTCCCTAGCAATATCTCAGCATGACCACCACTCTCATGGCAAAAGTGTTTCAGGAATTTTTGACCCAGAAATATCACAGGTTATCAGCCGTTGTCTTTACTCAAGATACTCATTAGGGTTTGGTAATCAAGAACAGGAAACAACACAAGAACCTATATATGTACAGCATGTATTATTCTTGGTGGTTCTAAGGTGACTTACCTAATTATGTTGGGTCTGGCTGCAGGATTAGTGCGCCTTCCCTGGCAATATCTCAGCATGACCACTACTCTCATGGCAATAGTGTTTCAGTGTTTCAGGGATTTTTAACCCAAGGTAAAGTCAACAGGTTATCAACCATTTTCCTTATTCCAGATACCCTTTAGGGTTCGGCAATAAAGAACAGAAAACACATGAACCTATGCATGTATTATCCCTTGTGGCTGTAATGTGACCTACCTAATTATGTGGGGCTTGGCTGCAGGATTATTGTGCCTTTCCCATTGCAGGAATAGGGCAGTCTTCCTGAATAATAACCACCCTGTACACTTGGAGAATTCTTTGAAAGAAACGTTCCCGAAGTTAATGATAGATGCTTCTTTTGGATGTCATGAAACTTAGGGGGCGTGGCACTGGCATGAGGCTCCATTATTAAGTAGGTAACCATAGCTACCTTATGACTGAAGGGATCTGCTTCAAATTTTTACCACTTATTAAACAACCACTACTGAAAATACACGTGTAAGGAGATAAAAAAATTCAACCTCTATAAATTTTGCAGTTGAAAAAAAAAACATGTCAATTTTCATAAATATACAAGAAAAAAATTAGCACTCAAAAATAATTCTCTTTACATTACATTAAAGATATGTAGTTATACTACATGTTGTAAAAGTTTCATTGCATTTGATTCAGCCTTCTTCGAGGTATGGTCCTTTACTTTTTAAAGAAGTAAGTTTTGAGAAAATGGCAAAAGACAAAAATCTATGCTTATTTTATAATAACTATGAAACTATGATAATTAGAAAGCTGATTTTTGCAGTAAAATTGTTCTTCATATAACAAACATCCCCTGAAATTTACAAAATAGTCTGATGGAAAGAAATGTGCTCCCTGCTTGGTTTCCTCTTGGGTGATTGACATTCGTGACATTTCTCCAATGGAGACACTCCTTTAGTTCTGATTTCTTTTTAATTCTCATAGTACATATAGTTTTTATAAGTTTCTCTTAAAATACATCTCTTCTTTGCTCCTATTATGGCAAAAAAAAAAAATGGTACTCAGAAATGCATTAAAAAGCCAGATGTGGCATGACTCACAAAGTATATTGTGGCACTACGTGATAAACCTGAAGGAAATGCTGCCATAGACAGGCAGTCCCCAGTTAACAGCGCTTGTCTAGCGACGAAAAACGGCAGTTTTCGGCGCCGAAAATCGCCGATTTCTGCTTATCGGCGCCAATAATTGGGTATTGGTGCCAATACATACCTAACAGAGGCGCCGATAACCGAAAATTGGCGCTTTTTGGCGCCGATAAGCCCCGAAAATTGCCGAAAAGGCTCCGAAAATCGCTGATTTCAGTTAGCGGCGATTTTCAGTTATCATCACACCCTCAGAAACGGAACCCCGCCGATAACCGGGGCCTGCCAGTACTTACTTATTTTTTTTATTTGTGAATAGAAACCCTGTATAGATATCCAGATGAAAAATCATAATATTCATTCTATTTTACCATTTGTCAAACAGAATAAACGGACTCGTAAATGATTTCACTTATGATAAGTTTTGTATACGTGAATGGTGGTGAAGAAGATTGTTATTCATTGGCATATGTCTGTATGCAGTAAACCCCCCGTATTCGTGGGGGATGCATACTGCAACCCCCCACAAATAACTACAATCCGCAAATACTTAAAACCCCTCTAAAAACACTTAGAACTGCCTATTTTGATAGTTTAAACACAAGAAAAACCTTATAAAATTGCTTATACCTGAGTATTTTAGTAGTTTTATCACAAAAAGTGCATTTAGTCATGAAAATTATATGATAATACAGTAATTAGTGAATATTTCTCAGTGAAAAATACCGCAAATGGGCAAATCTTCCACGAATAATGGGTAGATATGTTCCACAGAGAAATCCGCGAATACTTGAGTCTGCGAATCGTGAGAATGCGAATACGGGGGGTTTACTGTATTTGATTAAACCATATTGATTTACTGTACATATCATGGTTATTTTACTGCAAATATAAGTCAATACATATAAAAACAAAGTCAAGAAACACAAAACTGTAACAATAAGTCAATAAATATAAAACATTACATGTAAATTGTTTGGCAAAGTATATCTATGGTGCCACTTTCACGAGTCCCGAAGCGATCAAGACATCTTGAGCTATTTACTCTGATCTCATGTCTTCTTCAACACTACTGCTCGAGAGAATGGGATATCTTAATGGGTGACAAAAGTATATCAATGATTTTGAACTAAACGGGATTAGAAAAATTTTTACAATAATTTGTCGCTGACACTGCCATACAAGCCATGAACAAAATTGTCAATAAACTAATCTAAACATTTTTTTGAGCAAAAACACTTCATGATATTTTCATTTACACATAAAACAGTCCAAAACTGTCAATACAGTAATTCAATTTTGATCAATCTCAAAATTCAATGATTGGCACACCCCTTAGGGAAGGAATAAGGGTCTACCTTTTTAATGAGTGACACTAAAATAATTCTCTGCCCATGTAGAGAGAGTGGTTTGTTTGTGCAAGAGTGTAGGAAAAACAGGACCATCTGGGATGTTTGCCATGACATCTAGGTAAACCTAGAGTTTAATATAATTTTTTATTTGTAAAAATGTTCATCTTGCAAAAAGTTATTATTGTTTACAAAAAAAAAAAAAAAAAGAGAATTATTGAGTTGTACTAAAAATTTTTAGGTGGTCAGTCATGAACCTGTATAATCTTTTAATTGTCCTGTCCCTGCTCCTGAACGGTTGATCCTAATCCTTTGTAAAAACCTATTAAATATTTAATCCTGTTTTGGCAGTTCTACTAATTCTTCAATTGTGTTGGATTCCAGGTACATATGTTTCCTTTATAATCCCCATCTGTCATTTATATGAGCTTTCTTTGTAAACATACTTTTATATTTCTTCAGTCTGCTAAGTAAAGGACATAGTGTCAAAAGGCCTCGCAGCACTCCAGAGTTTCCGTTTCCTTCGTGGATTTTATCTTTATTTATATATATTCATCACGTTCCTTATTTTCGTGATTCAGTTATACATAATGAGGGCCACATTTTCTTTTGCTAACCTGTTTCCTCTTTTGAACTGCGTACTCACTACCTTCTCCAAGTCTCTTTCGACTGCGCATTCGACCAGAATTCAACTCAAGTTCCTGAAGAAGTGTCTGTCTGAACAAGTGCTCCCTAAATCCTTGCTACCACGCCGTTTAAGATGATATGACAATCACCCATTCAACGAATTCAGTGCCATGATGTTAAAACGCCACATAGCAGCCACAAAGCAAGAGGAGAAAGAAAAATTTAAGGAACTAGAAAAAGCCAGAATTTCATTTAATCATTCTATCCCGGATAATTGGAAGGACTCGCTGCGACAAAAAATTTATGGAAAACTTCGTAGGACTACAGATGCCCTAACAAGAAAACTCGACAGAAAACTAAAAATCTTATTGATAGCAGTGACTGGACTAATAGTGCACGCAATGACTGTGTTATAAATTTATCAAGTAAACAAATAAGTGAAAATGTTGTGAGTGCCATATTTCGGATATGGTTTATCCTTCTTTGTATCTAACAGACCCTCTGCTTTAACGATTGCGTCGTCCCTATGTGTATTTGAAAAACATTGTGATATTCCTCAAAATCATATTGATATAGCTAAAGGTATCATTTATGGAGCTGCGAATGTTAGGCATGAAAGCAATTTCCCTGCTCGGTATAAGAAAAGCTAGACTGACCTTAAAAAAGACAATACAATCCACATCACAAAAGCTGATAAATCGAATAGTATTGTAATTTTAGATAAAGCTGACTACATATCACGTATGCAAGCCCTACTGGATGATGATACGACATACAAAAACTAACAAAAAATCCCCTTGATCAAGTCATAAAAAGTTTCAACAGCACAGTGAAAAAAATCCTTAAAGATAAAAAAGAACTAATAGGTCAGTTGTCGGTAAAACTTCCCTCGTTACCTTACTTGTACGGATTAGTAAAAACACACAAAGAAAACAATCCTATGCAGCCTATTATCAGTACTGTTAGCTCAATATCATATAAACTTTCGAAATATATTACCAAACTCTGGTCTCCATTACTTGGAACTATCTCAGATTCTCACGTGTATAATAGTCTAGATTTAGTTGATAAATTAAACAAAATCACTTTTTGCCCCACTGATGGATTCGTTAGCTTTGATGTTTGTTCTCTTTTTACTAAAGTCCCTATAGATTCTATTTTAGAGTATCTTAGTAATGAATTAATCCATCACGAATTACCTCTACCTGTAAGTCATATAATTTCTCTCACTAGGTTGTGCATTTGTGATTGTAAGTTTATATTCAATGGTGCATTTTACCAGCAAATATTTGGTATGGCAATGGGCAACCCTTTATCCCCACTCCTCTCAAACTTGTACATAGAATTCTTTGAAAAACGATATATACCTAATATCATTTATACTCCTTTAAAGTGGTATAGGTATGTTGACGATATTTTAGCTGATTTGCCTGCTGGTATTGATGTAAATGATTTACTCTGTAATTTGAATAACCAGGTACCATCCATTAAGTTTACGTTAGAATTAGAAAAAGACAATTGCCTCCCTTTCATAGATGTTTTAATACATAGAGAACCATTTCAATGTAAATTCAGTATTTATAGGAAACCAACCAACAACTTAACTTATGTCCATTTTTATTCAGGCCATCACCTCAACACCAAAATATCAATTTTTTCCTCTATGTTTTTACAAGCCTTGCGCATTGTCAGTCCCCAGTATTTGGATATTTGGATAAAGAAATTGAATACATAAGAAAAATAGGGACAGATTTATGTTATCTTTCACATATACTAGATATTTGTTATAACAAAGCCCACAAAAAGTTTTATAGTGAAAATAACATGAAGAAAGAAACCCCTAAGAACATTCTTAGTTTGCCTTATTTTAGTGGTTTTGAAAACATAAAATCATTGTTAAAACCTTTTAATGTAAACCTTGTTTTTCTTGTAATAACACACTCAAAAAGAATGTTAATAAAAATAGCTCTAAAGAAAACAACAACATAATATATAAAATTCCATGTTTGGATTGCCCCTCTTTTTTATATTGGCCAATCTAGCAAAGATTTAGATGTACATATTAAGCAACATAAGTATTCAGTCAAAACTGGACAAGCATCCAATGCTATATTCATTCATTTAAGTGAAAACTCTCACAGGATAAATTGGAATGAAAGTTCAGTGATTCTTGAGATCGAAAGATTTCTCTTCAAGAAATCTATTGGAGTCCACTATTATCCAGCTTACTTCAGTTGTAATTTTAATCTTAGCCCTGGCATGTATTATTTGGACCCCTGTATTAGAAAAATGTTCAAGAATGACCTAAAAGATAAAATCACTGACTTAATTACGAGTTAGCTACTTGATATATATTTTCTATATATCCATATGTTTAATATAATTTTTTATTTGTAAAAATGTTCATCTTGCAAAAAGTGATTATTATTTACAAAAAAAAAAAAAAAAAAAAATTATTGTGTTGTACTAAAAATTTTTAGGTGGTCAGTCACGAACCTGTATAATCTTTTAATTGTCCTGTCCCTGCTCCTGAACGGTTGATCCTAATCCTTTGTAAAAACCTCTTAAATATTTAATCCTGTTTTGGCAGTTCTACTAATTCTTCAATTGTGTTGGATTCCAGGTACATATGTTTCCCTTATAATCCCCATCTGTCATTTACCGTATTTGATGGCTTATAAGACGCATGTCTGCATAGGACGCACCCCAATTTCATCAGGACATAGAGGGAAAAAAAAAATAAGGTTTCCTAGCCTATGCTCATATGATTTTGGTAAGTAAAAACTGTAGTATTAGGTTATCATATGCATATTGTTTCTTACCAACAGAATCAACAAAAAACATTAATAAAAAGTTATCTACCATATTTATATTTATCAAAATATGTATTATACAATCAGCCATTTACTACGATCGAATGTTTCGTCTGCTGCTGAAAGCTACCTCATAGGTTTACCAATAGATTGCAACACATTCATTTGTAAACATTGTTTCTTACCAGCAGAATCAACAAAAACATTAATAAAGATGTTACCTACGGTAATATATGTTATATATATCCATTATATATTATAAAAGTATGCAATCAAGCTCTGGAATTTACTACGTTTCAGCCTTGTTATCCGTAAAGCTCTCGACATAATCACCAATAGGTGGCAGCACACGTACTGTAAGTCTGTAAATGTGGAATGCGATGTGCTGTAGACGGCGATAATGATATTAACACATTTTAATGAAAATATCGATAATAACAACGTAGATATTGATTATAATAATAGCAATAGTAATTGCGGTGATGGTAAGTGTGATAATGATAAATAATTATAATAAACTTTGGTTTTAATAGGTTATTAGGATAACAACCGAATGTTAGGCTAGGCTACAACATCTCGTGACGTTTCATGTATAATTTAAAAATTCTTAAATTTTGAGCCTACATTATGTACATAGGACGTTAAAGGGGGATTTTTAGGCCATTTTTTATTAAAAAAGTGCATCTTATACGCCGTCAAATATGGTATATGAGCTTTCTTTGTAAACATACTTTTATATTTCTTCAGTCTGCTAAGTAAAAGGACATAGTGTCAAAAAACCTTGACAGCACTCCAGTGTTTCCGTTTAAAACATTGGATTTTATCTTTATTATAAATATATATATATATAATATATATATATATATATATATATATATATATATATATATATATATATATATATATATATATATATATATATATATATATATATATATTTATATATATATATATATATATATATATATATATATATATATATATATATATATATATATATATATATACTATATATATATATATATACAGAGTATATATATATATATATATATATATATATATATATATATATATATATATATATATATATATATATAATATATATATATATATATATATATATATATATATATAGATGCAACAGAAGAATTCCGTGGAAAGACTGAGTCGAATAAGGAATAGGTAGACCAGTACTTGATGAAACATTCTTTATTGCGACTAGTTTCGAGGTTCTAACACACCCCATCATCAGGCATCTAAAATAACAAATAAATACAATGAAAAAAAAACAACCCATTAAAATGAAATAAAATTAAACATCAGAACTAACTACCAGAATTAAAATTGAACAGTACCGTTTAACCTATAGCAAGAGGCAAGAGAGAGGAATACAAGGCAAATACAAAGATAGTTACAGAAGATAGACACAGAATTAAAACAAAGCAACTCAACTGACCGTTCATTATTACAGAGTGATGGTTTTTCTTTGATGGTATATAATGTTTCAATTGTGGTTAGCTCCACATCACTAGAACGACTGGCTAATATAGAAAAAGAATCTATACTCAGAGGATGGTCATGCTGATGGCAGTGCTCCGAATGGCACTAAATGCTTGTTTGTTAAGTGGCCTGTTTGTTCTAATTGATCGGCCTAGGTGTTCAAAGGCACGGACCGAGAAACTGGCGCTTTGATTTACCAATATAAGTTGCATTACAGCAACTACATGTATTTTATAGACTACAGATGACTGTAGGTCTTTGGGCACCGTGTCTTTGAACTTGAAAAACTTTTGTATTACATTTTTAGGCCTGAATATGACTCTGAGACTAACTTGAGGGTAAAATTCAATAGTAATTTACATAAACGGTTTCTCAAGGAAAACTGCTTTTACCCATGTAGGGCAAGGAAAAATAAATTGTAGCTTTGTTTACTGTCACTTTTGGGGACGTGGATCCATTAGTTTTTGAGTTGTTTGCCAATGTATGTGTCAATAAATTTAGCACCGAATCCATTATGAAAAAGAATATCTTTGATACAAGAAAATTCAAAATGTAGCTAAAATAATTGGAACAAATCTGGAATGCCCTAGTCACTAAAGTTTTCACTAAGTTCCTCTTAAAATTAATAGGTATAAAAGATGAAAATTTGGTTGAGAGTCCGGTGAAAGTTGGTTTTCTATACCTCTGTATGAAACTCACTATCTTTGCGATTTACGAGAACATCCAGAAAGGCCAGCTTTCCATCAGTCTCTATTTCTGACGTAAATGTGATATTTTCATGCTTAGTTTAAATACTCTAGAAACAAAGGAATGTGCGTGGGAGATCTGAAAATTAAAAGTGTCATCTACATAGCGTCTATATAAAGTGGTTTGAAAGATGCCGGACATTCGTTCAACCACCTAACCTCATGATATGCAAGAAAGGCATTAGCTAACGTTGGACCCAGTGGATTTCCCATGGCAACCCCATCCTTCTGCTTATAAACCTTTTCATTGAAGATGAAAAAGCAATCGTGTCTTGCTGCTAGAGATAAAAGTTTATGAAGTTGAGTTTTGTAAAATATAGAATTTTATCAGAATCACTGTATAAATTATTAATGCAAATGTCAATGGTTTCAACTAAAGGTATATTCGTGAACAGTGACTTCACATCAAAGCTTGCCATAACACAATTATCGAAACTTTTACTCCCCTATCTCTTTAACAAAAGTAAATGTATCTTTAACCGTGTACTCATTAATTGTTATAGGAGCAAGAATGGGCACCAGGTACTTGGAAAGTTTGTTAGTTGAAGGTACCTATAGCTGACATGATGGGTCGTATGGGACACCCAGTTTTATGCACCTTTGGCAAACCATATAATATTCCTGGTCTGGAACCTGTTGTATAAAGATCCGAATAAACACCATCATCAATGGAATTTTCTGATTTCAGTTTTCAAGAATCTGTTAATCTTATCCTCCTTGTTCAAACTCTTCGACCGCTTCTTACATCGAACTCGTCTTTATCGAATTGCCAGCGCCAGTTCTTACGCTAGGGAAGAATCATCTAAACGGCGGCAGTTGCAGGTTCTGTCATCGAGAATGAACGACCTGACTACTCAACTACGGAATGCAGTGTCTTGGATTGACTTTAACCACCTTGAGTCTTATTGAGCGTAAGAATGGTGCTACCATATCGCATAAGTGAGCTTTACACAACAAAATAAATTACGTAAATTAGGCTTTGTGAGTGATGATGGTGTCCCGCATGATAAAGTGTTATTTAATTACTCCAGTAAAGTCTTCTCTGATATTGAAAAGAAAGTGTTAAGTAAAGGAATGAAGTTTGTTTTGTCTTACGGTAGACCTGATTTTATCAATCACTTTTGTACTTTTGAAATGTTTTTCAAAAATATTTTGAAATTTGATTTCTATGACAAACATGATAAAGGTTTTGGTTTTTTCAAGAACTCTCTGAAACATTTGGCATTTTCTTCTTTCTATTGTAAAAAAGACAGTTTTATACATAATATATCCAGAGAAGAGTATGACACAATAAGGCACTTAGCAAAAGACAAATCCATAGTCATTACCAAACCAGACAAGGGTAACGGTGTTGTTGTTCTTAACAAGACCGATTATATTTCTAAAGTAAATGAGGTTTTGAATGACCATACCAAGTTTGAAAGAGTTCAGAGATGATGTCCTCCTAACCATTTTGAACAAGGAGGATAAGATTAACAGATTCTTGAAAACTGAAATCAGAAAAATTCCATTGATGATGGTGTTTATTCGGATCTTTATACAACAGGTTCCAGACCAGGAATATTATATGGTTTGCCAAAGGTGCATAAAACTGGGTGTCCCATATGACCCATCATGTCAGCTATAGGTACCTTCAACTACAAACTTTCCAAGTACCTGGTGCCCATTCTTGCTCCTATAACAATTAATGAGTACACGGTTAAAGATACATTTACTTTTGTTAAAGAGATAGGGAGTAAAAGTTTCGATAATTGTGTTATGCAAGCTTTGATGTGAAGTCACTGTTCACGAATATACCTTTAGTTGAAACCATTGACATTTGCATTAATAATTTATACAGTGATTCTGATAAAATTCTATATTTTACAAAAAACTCAACTTCATAAACTTTTATCTCTAGCAGCAACTCGATTGCTTTTTCATCTTCAAAAAAAAGGTTTATAAGCAGAAGGATGGGGTTGCCATGGGAAATCCACTGGGTCCAACGTTAGCTAATGCCTTTCTTGCATATCATGAGGTTAGGTGGTTGAACGAATGTCCGGCATCTTTCAAACCACTTTTATATAGACGCTATGTAGATGACACTTTTTAATTTTCAGATCTCCCACGCACATTCCTTTGTTTCTAGAGTATTTAAACTCGAAGCATGAAAATATCACATTTACGTCAGAAATAGAGACTGATGGAAAGCTGGCCTTTCTGGATGTTCTCGTCATCAAAAGCCAAATAAAGATAGTGAGTTTCATACAGAGGTGTATAGAAAACCAACTTTCACCGGACTCTCAACCAAATTTTCATCTTTTATACCTATTAATTTTAAGAGGAACTTAGTGAAAACTTTAGTGACTAGGGCATTCCAGATTTGTTCCAATTATTTTAGCTTACATTTTGAATTTTCTTGTATCAAAGATATTCTTTTTCATAATGGATTCGGTGCTAAATTTATTGACACATACATTGGCAAACAACTCCAAAAACTAATGGATCCACGTCCCCCAAAAGTGACAGTAAACAAAGCTACAATTTATTTTTCCTTGCCCTAACATGGGTAAAAGCAGTTTTTCCTTGAGAAACAGTTTATGTAAATTACTATTGGAATTTTACCCTCAAGTTAGTCTCAGAGTCATATTCAGGCCTAAAAATGTAATACAAAAAGTTTTTCAAGTTCAAAGACACGGTGCCCAAAGACCTACAGTCATCTGTAGTCTATAAGTATACATGTAGTTGCTGTAATGCAACTTATATTGGTAAATCAAAGCGCCAGTTTCGGGTCCGTGCCTTTGAACACCTAGGCCGATCAATTAGAACAAACAGGCCACTTAACAAACAAGCATTTAGTGCCATTCGTGAGCACTGCCATCAGCATGACCATCCTCTGAGTATAGATTCTTTTTCTATATTAGCCAGTCGTTCTAGTGATGTGGAGCTAACCACAATTGAAACATTATATACCATCAAAGAAAAACCATCACTCTGTAATAATGAACGGTCAGTTGAGTTGCTTTGTTTTTAATTCTGTGTCTATCTTCTGTAACTATCTTTGTATTTGCCTTGTATTCCTCTCTTGCCTCTTGCTATAGGTTAAACGGTACTGTTCAATTTTAATTCTTGGTAGTTAGTTCTGATGTTTAATTTTATTTCATTTTAATGGGTTGTTTTTTTTCTTTCATTGTATTTATTTGTTATTTTAGATGCCTGATGAAAAAAGAACCTCAAACTAGTCAAACAATAAAGAATGTTTCCTCAAGTACTGGTCTACCTATTCCTTATATATATATATATATATACTCTGTATATATATATATAATCTGTATATATATATATATATATATATATATATATATATATATATATATATATATATATATATATATAATATATATATATATATATATATACATATATATATATATATATA
>NC_089743.1:17301197-17306197 GCF_040412425.1 Macrobrachium rosenbergii | reverse complement strand
TTCTGTCGTAGTCGGGGATTGTCTCGAAGGGCGCCTCGCTCATCAGGGGCATCTCCATTTTTTCAGGGTTGTCGTTTTCAGGTATTCGTTGGATTTGGTGGGTGTTCTGCATTATTCTTCTTAAATTCGTGGGTAGGAAGCGATGCCTCCTGCGTCGTATTCATTGTTGGTTTTTCTCTCTGCAATGAGGAGCGCCTCTAGCAGGCGCAGGCGTCAGGGTCGGCGGCTCTCCGATTATACTTATATTTTGTATAATACTGTCGCGGAGATGGAAATATTGTGAGTAGCACGGGCGTGGTTCATGATGGCACCCTCCTGGGCGTGACAGGAGATTATTTTTGACAGGAACGATCGTGGTCATTCCAATATAAGCGCCGGGGCATCCTCGGACAGGACATACAAATTGGTAGACCACGTTCTTCTGCTTGAGGGTTCTCTTGCTGGCGGAGAGGGGTTATTCTTCATCACCAGATCACGGGTGCGGCGGTTCTTATAATAAATTACAAGATTTATTCTCTTACTGTCTTCGGTCGGGGTGACGTTTTCCATGACGATTTTCTTCATGGAGTTCTCATCCTCACGGTACTGGGGATGCATCCGGGCCTTATAAAAGATCTTTATGTCATCTTGGGGGCAGGTTGTGTGTTCTCACCGTTGTACCATTTTCCAGGCCAGTTCGAATTTCTTTGTTTACGAGTTTGTTGGTGAAACCATTGTTCACCAACATTTGTGCAGCACGTTCGAATTCCTTGTTGGTGTCCTGCCAGGTGGAGCAGTGGGAGAGGGCCCTTTTTAATGAAGGTCCTGACTGTCGTGTTCTTAAACCTAGTAGGGCACTTCGCTATCCCCATTCAAGCAAAGTCCCAAATTGGTGGATTTTGTGTAGACTGATGTCTTCAAGTTCCGTTCCGTCTTTGTGACCATAACGTCGGGAAGGGGAGCGGTCGTCTGTGCTGAACTAAAAAAACAGTGTAGTTCAACACACTACATTGTTGGAAGGTCAGACGAAGGGCTTCAACCTCCTCCTCGTTGTCTTTTGAACGAAGACGCCGTCGATATATCGGGCATATTTCTTCGGCCGCTGGCCGTTTCTCTCAAGACACGTTCTTCTCGGTGCCCATGTAAAAATTTGCAAAAGAGGACGCCCAATGGAGAGCCCATAACGCCATCCTTCTGTCTATACATGTGCCCTCTGTGCGTAGTGAAAGGCGCCATCTTTGTACAGATCTCCAGCAGAGCCTTCAGGGAACCTTCTGGGATGTTCAGGGGGTCATTGTCGGCTCTCTATAGACTTTGTTTAGGATAATGTGGATGGTTTCATCCACAGGTACGTTAAAGTGAATAGACTCTCGTCCAGAGAAGCGATGGTCCCTGCGCCCGGGAGTCTCGGATCACCGAGGAATTCCACAGAGGACTTCAGGCTATAACTGCTCGGGACGTAGGGGGGTCAAGATATGATTTAGTCGTTTGGCTTAGGCGGCGGCGAGGTCGGGGCAGGTGTTTGGCTGATGATCGGGGCGGAGGATTGCCAGCCTTGTGTGTCTCGACATTCCCATACAGGTAACCAAGTTCGAAGTCACCTTCCCCCCATCGCAGGTGACTTGAACTTGGTTACCTGTATGGGAATGTCAAGACACACAAGGCTGGCAATCCTCCTCCGATCATCAGCCAAACACCTGCCCCTCTCCGCCAGCAAGAGAACCCTCAAGCAGAAGAACGTGGTCTACCAATTTGTATGTCCTGTCGAGGATGCCCGGCGCTTATATTGGAATGACCACGATCGCGTCTGTCAAAAAGGATCTCCTGCCACGCCCAGGAGGGTGCCATCATGAACCACGCCCGTGCTACTCACAATATTTCCATCTCCGCGACAGTATTATACAAAATATAAGTATAATCGGGAGAGAGCCGACGCCTTCGGCGTCTGCGCCTGCTAGAGGCGCTCCTCATTGCCGAGAGAAAACCAACAATGAATACGACGCAGGAGGCATCGCTCCTACCCACGAATTTAAGAAGAATAATGCAGAACACCCACCAAATCCAACGAATACCTGAAAACGACAACCCTGAAAATGGAGATGCCCTGATGAGCGAGGCGCCCTTCGAGACAATCCCCGACTACGACAGAAAGAGTAGATAATGACATCATTCATCCGCAGCCCAATAGCAGCCAAACTACCGATGATGTCAGCCGGCATGACATCACGCAACAGCAGGCCAATGGGAACGCTGGAATGAATGACATTCCCAGGTTGCGAAGATCTGTCAGGATCGAGCCCTTCGCAAAAATTTGGCTTGAAGTTCGCTGACTGCAACCAATCAGAATTCGCCATCCATGACCCCCTGAAGCCCGTGTATAAATTCAGAAGGACCTATGCAATCTGCCAGTCCTCTACTAGCTCCCGCTGGAGAATGACAGAAGAGTCTGTCGAAACGCGTCGCGGCAACAATTGTATATAACTAACTGTATAGAATATATAAAGAAGCAGAATCCAGATTTTGACTTTTCCCCATGAAATGACAAATATAGGCGAGCTGTTAGCACGCACCTCCACTGAAGAGAAGTCCGCAATAAGGAAAATAGAAAAAGTCTTCTACAAAATAAATGCAGCTGAAGAAGCAGCATAATATTCAATAGAACCTGTTTAAAAGAGGGTCTGCTGCCAAATTATATTATTACTATTATTATTATTATTATTATTATTATTATTATTATTATTTAGAGCACGAATCATATTTATATGGAAGAAGCCCACAGGGGCCACTGGCTTGAAATTCAAGCTTCCAAACAATATGGTGTTCATTTAAAAGAAGTAACAAAAGGTAACAGGAAATACAGAAAGAAGAGATAATTTATTAGAAAATAAAAAATAAATTAACAAATTAATAAATAAATAAAATGGAAGTAGATTATTCAATTAGATGGAGATTTGTTTTAGGGTAGTTATGTGTTGTGTCTTTGCTTGAACTTTTGAAGTTCTGATTACACAATATCTTTAGGGAGACTGTTCTACATCAAAAGACTCTTGAGCTAACAGCACAAGATTTTTGGTGAAAATCAAAGGGGGGGGGAAGCAGCTGGCCCAAAACTGAGTACTTTGAACTAAGTCCTTTTTCTGGTCAGAAACCTAAAATATTCCTAAGAGCTGGGTGGACCAGAATGTAGATGGTGACTATAGTTTCCACAATGCATTCCCTTTGTATACCATTAATGAATGGTTATTTTACCTCTTGAAATCACTTCCTCCTTTTTTTAAGCTTTATTTATTCAAGTAAGCTCTCTTACTGCTTTTTAATTCATCTGTTATTTCTGGATGGTACTCACACTTTTCCATTTTACATCTTTCTGAGGGCCACTTTATGTTCTCTTCTGGTCCCTCTTTTATCCCAACATCTAGTTCATTTTCATGTTCTTCATTTCATTCATCCATCATCCCAATATCCTTATTTTCAGCTTTAATATCTCCAGTTTCATTTTTTATATACTTTGCCCTTTTACATCATTTCAATCTTTCCTCTGCCACTTTGCTATCCTGAATATTTTCTCTTTCCTCCCCTTATGTGTTGAGATTCTGATTCCACTCAAAAAGTCCACTTCTTTACCCTTGTCACTGCCCTTTTAACCTCCCTCCTCTAATCCTTGTTTACATCTCTCAAATTTTCTATGCCCTAACTAAAAGGGATCTGGAAGACCTTCTTTAGTTACCCTTTGTACTGCACATCTTGATTCCATCACCATTTACAATATAGTATACGCATATGCAAATGTAAAAAATTAAGAAAATAGACATATGACTTTGTACAGTATTATATGTGTAGCCTAGCTGTACTTTAAAGTTTCTCACAGCTGATGCACCAGAAAACCTAGGTGTTTCTGGCTGTCTGGTTTGGTGTTCTGAGGTTACTTTGAAAAAAGGATTTTCCTTGGGGGTGTTTTTAACCAATCATTTTCAAAATTTCAAGTAATTTCTAGGTACTTATGAACACTTAGTGTCTGCATTTATGAATACTGTTGGTGTTTGTATTGGTATATAATGCACTTAGTCTAGCTAATAGTATTACCTTTGCGTAAGGTGGGTTAGGTTATCAGTGACAGGTATGTGCAAAGAGGCAATTTGCAGAAGGTTCTGGTATCCTGACCCTTATAAATCAAATAAGATGATTAACGTAGATCTAAGAATATTATACTTTTATTCTCATAAAAATGACATCTGGATTTTTGTTGGGATACTGGAATGAAAACATGAATATTAAGCTCCAAAAGTACAGTTCCTAACTAAAGCATTTTTAATTTTCTCATTTGTTCTAATTTTGTATTTTATGGGGTATACACAGTATGAAATGTGTAAGGCCTTCTGCCATTCTTATATTATTTATAATATTAATAACTTGGGAGGCTTTCTGTTAATCTGAACACCAAATTTCTATGGCGAGTATTTTTTCTATTTTTTAAGAACTAAAATAAACTGATACATGAACAAAATGTAAGAAATAACAGGGCTAAATTGACTTTATAGCCACGAAAGTTTTAGAGATTTTCACTCAGATATGAAGTTGAAGTCCTTCAAAAAAAGGTTACTTTAATGCCAGTCAAGATATCTTACAAATGATTACCCTCTGAAAATATGTAACAAATTTATCATATTCAACCATGCTTAAAAGCTAGCAGATGTATTTCAGGAGATTTACTATAAATTCATCTTTTTATTACACAGCTATCACAGGCCACTATTACCTCTTTGACAGAATATTTTGAAAACTGACATAACCATGATACCTATCAAAAGATTGGCAAGTGAGAGCACTCACTAAAAAACACTGCACGGTTTAGCAAAGGTAAACCATGCAGTGTTTTCATCCTTTAAAGCAGAGTTTGGTCTGGCAATTATTCGTTTTACCATTAAAATATAACAGCAAAATCAACTGACCCTGAAAAGTTTTCTTGTACATTAATGGTCAAAATGGTTTTTAGGGTAAAAAATATTTATATTTTTATTAAT